>NW_024094831.1:0-9279 GCF_014356525.2 Nilaparvata lugens
TCTACATGAATAAAGTACTCAATCAATCAATCAATCTTCTTCTTCTTCTCCTTCTTCTTCTCCTTCTTATTCTATTTCAGATTCTTCTCCTTCTTCTTTTCTTGTTCCTCTCCTTCTTCTTCTTCTTATAGCGACGATGAAAATATTACAGGGTCTTAGAAGCAGTCGGAAAATAGAATGATTGAAAGTGACAAAAGAAACTGAGTACCTACTAGGTGTGTGTGTTTATGTCTGTGAACACGATAACTCCATTCCTAATCAACCGATTGACTTAAAATTTTAAACTTAAAGTCCTTATACCATGAGGATCCGACAATAAGAAATTCAATAAAATTCAAATCAAGATGGCGGAAAAAATGGCGGATGATTACTAAAAAAACATGTTTTTCACGGTTCTCTCGATAACGGCTCTAACGATTTTCGTAAAATTTATACCATGAATAGCTATTTATAAGCCCTATCAACTGACATGAGTCTCATTTCTGGGAAAATTGCAGGAGCTCCGTAATATTCTTGAAAAAAATGGCGGATAATCACTAAAAAACCATGTTTTTCACGGTTTTCTCGAAAACGGCTACAACAGTTTTTTCAAATTTATACCACAGATAGTTCACTAGTTTACTATTAGTTCTGTGTACAGTAGCCCTCACGCAGTATTCTCATCCACAAGTACCTGATTGAAACTATAGACCTTATGGAAATACAGCATAGACTGGCTTCTCTCCACACATCTGTGTGTCACTTGTCATTGATTTATGATGAATAATTCTATAGTCTTTTTTTTACTGTAATATTGTCGTATGAAGGAGGCTCCTTTTTCCTTTTATATTATCCTTGAATTGCAAAATTTCCAAAAACCTTGTGAATACGTCGACGCGCAATTAAAAAGGACATATCTGTCAAATTTCATGAAATCTATTACCGCGTTTCGCCGTAAATGCGCAACATATAAACATATATAAACATTTGAACATTAAGAGAAATGCCAAACCGTCGACTTGAATCTTAGACCTTTCTTCGTTCGGTCATCTAATTCATTTACAAGAATAATATGAGTTGTACAAATTGTAAAATAGTAAAATTTAAAATTAAAAATTGTAAAAATGAGTATTGACAAATTGTAAAATCTATAATTATTATTTAACGAAAATCCTAAATAAATGCTGTAAATCACCCCGAAGACTTCTGCTACTGCAGACATTGACAACAGGGTTAACAGCTAGATGGAAATTCGATGAGAACTACTATCCAAAAATTAGTTGTCAGCCCGGGAATCGAACCCAGTACCTCCCAATTGCTAGTCAGGAATGTTTACCCTTACACCAAACAGACAATCTCTGGATAGCAGCGCTCATTTTACACGGAGCCATAGCGGCCAACCAGTTAACAGATATGGATTTAATAGAGAATGCATTTATTCAATGCTAATGATATATAATTATTATTATTATTTAAATTTCCTTCTCTATTCTCTATTTAATTCTCTATTTAATTCCATCTGTAACTGGTTGGCCGCTATGGCTTCGTATAAAATGAGAGCTGCTATCCAGATATTGTCAGTTTGGTGTAAGGGTAAGCATTCCTGACTAGCAATTGGGAGGTACCGGGTTCGATTCCCGGGCTGGCAACTAATTTTTGGATAGTAGTTCTCGTCGAATTTCCATCTAGCTGTTAACCCTGTTGTCAATGTCTGCAGTAGCAGAAGTCTTCGGGGTGATTTGCAGCATTTATTCAGGATTTTCGTTTAATAATAATTATATATTGATTAGCATTTGAATAAAAATGAATTCTCTATTTAATTCCATCTGTAATTTGTTAATGTATTGATAAATTATAAATTCATTATCTTGTCGTCTACAATGAGCTTATAACAATTTGTGTTGATCAATGATTATGATATTATTGCAGAGGAGGAGGAGCACTGTAACTTGGAACTTGCTTGAACTTATAGATCCTACTTGAAACTTGAAAGCAGGGGGGGGTCCGAGACTAAGCTAACTGCTCTCTAAGGACTTGAAAGCAGGCGAACTCGAAACTACAACAGGGCATTGCTAAGTGAAGGAGAAGGAGAAGATGAAGAAGAAGAAGAAGAAGAAGAAGAAGAAGAAGAAGGAGTGGTAGGAGGAGGAGGTGATTTAGTTCTCTTCCTTCATATTTGTCTCTCTCTCACTCTCTCTTGTATGTGTATATATATATATATATATATATATATATATTATATAAACTCATCTTATTTTAATTATCCACTGCATACTGCTGTATATTACGGAAGTTTGATTACCCTGATCTACTTTCAGCCTACTTCATTTTATTAATCATATTTGATCTTATCTACATATATAATATTTTACTCTATCAATTTTCTGTTTTTTTCTCTAAAATATTTATATTAATTAAAACTTTTACAATATTTCCATTAATAAATAAATCCTTAGTTTAATTAATTTTTTGGTAGAGAGTTAGTGGGGAGGATATTTTGAATATTGTTTCCGAAGAATGGACATTGATATGTCCAAAGCTCCGCCAATTTATGTAGATGCATAACAATATAATTATCTATATTATTTATCTATATTATCTATAGTTATTATATTACAAATTACTTTTTCATACCATATACAGTTCAATAATTATTTTCTTAGTCTATATTATGTAAATCATCTATAATTTTGCTGTAATTGTAGCTATGTATATAAGTGTAACCAGTATATATTGTAATCTACATAAATAGAGTACTCAATAAATCAATCAATCCCTCGCTCTGTCTCTCTCGCTCTCTCTTCACATTATTTCTCTTCTTTTCCTTTTTTTCTTACCCCATCGTCTCTCACCACTCCTCATCATTCTCAACCTTTCTCGCACTCTCTCTCCCTCAATCTTTCTCACTCCACCTTCTTTTTCTTCCATTTCCATTCTTCTCTCCTTCATCTTTTTTCGTTTTCTAACGTCTGTTTTTCCTAATGACTGGAAGCTATCTATAGTGATTCCCTTGAACAAGATCCCTAACCCTCTCTCTCCATCCGATTACAGGCCTATAAGCTTATTGTCCGTTTTGTCCAAGGTTCTGGAAATTATCGTTCACTCCCAATTAAGCTCATTTATCCATGGTTCTGGATTGATTGGTGACTTTCAATCGGGGTTCCGTAGTGGTCATAGCACCACCTCTGCGCTCCTGAGAGTCGCTGACGACATCCGTAGGGCTATGGATGGTAGAGAGCTAACAGTTCTAGTCCTAATAGTTTAGTAAGGCATTCGATAGCATTTTCCATCCCACTTTACTCTATACTCAGAAACTTAGGTTTTTCCAACTCCACTGTGGCATGGGTGGGGTCCTATCTTCAGGGTCAGTGTCAGTGTGTGAGAGTCGGGGATGCCTCTTCACGGTGGCGTGAAGTGAACAGAGGAGTTCCTCAGGGTTCGGTATTGGGTCCTCTGCTGTTCAGCATCTACATAAATGACGTGACAAGCACTCTACTCACGACCAGACATCACCTGTATGCCGACGACTTGCAAGTATACCGGCACTGCAAGAAAATGACTTCAACGTCACAGTTGATGAAGTCAATGCTGACTTGACTCGTTTGGTACGATGGACTGAGATAATGGACTGAAAATTAACGAAACTAAATCAAAATCAATAGTCATAGGTTATTCAAGACTTTTAAACACAATTGACATAACTAACGGACCATTTATAAAATTGAATAACATACATTTGCAATACAGTTCTGACGTGAAAAATCTAGGACTTACAATGACAAGGACTCTTGACTGGACCAGCCACGTGACTCAGACTTGTAACAGGGTCATTGGGGGGATTATGACATTGAAACGGATCTCTGACTTCATTCCCTTTTCAACGAAGGTTATTGGGTCAAGACTCTGATCTTCCCGATCTTCAACTACTGTGACATTGTGACTCTTGACATGACAGTTCAACTTCTGCAGAGGATGCAGCGTGCACATAATTACTGTGTTCGCTTTATCTTTAACCTGAGACGTGACGACCATGTAACTGAATACTTTAACAGACTTGAAATTATGAAGCTGCGTGAGAGTAGATCACATCATGCTTTGTGCTTCCTCTATAAGATATTGAAAACTAAAACCCCTAAGTATCTGGCAGTAGAGTACCGTTACTTGGGTGACTTGGTCGTGGAGGAACGCGGCATGGATCCCATCTGCTGGCTGTCCCAACACATAGGACTGTTATGTACAATAAGTCGTTCCTTGTGACAGCCTGTAGTTTGTGGAATTCTCTGCTGCTGAGCTAAGGCTTGTTGAGGGACATCGTCGGTTCGGTGCGGCTGTCTTGCGGTGGATCAGAGGTGGTGGACTCGGCTGGAATGTTCACTAAATCTTACGTGTGTGTTAGTGTGGTGTGTGTGTGTGTGTGTGTGTGTGTGTGTGTGTGTTTGTGTGTGTGTGTGTGTGTGTGTCCTTTCTTCAAATTAGAAAGAAATTCAAATTCAGAAATTAGATTTCACAAATTAGAATTCACAAATTCGATTCAAATTAGAAAGAAATTTTGTTTTTTTTTCTTTCTTTCATTCGCTACTTGAAAATTTTATTATTTTGTAATTGTTTTATTTTATCTTAAATCTTTGTTGTATAGTTTTTAGTTTTACTTAGAATGTATTGGAGGGTTAAGTGTAAGAGAGGGCCGGCTGCGCCCTAACTTCGCCCTCCTAGGTTTTTAATAAAGGCAGCTAATCAATCAATCAATCAAATCAATCTTGTTCCTCTAATTCGGCCAACTACATAGCCCTGTCAAGACGTTGAGGGCTCCCTTGTTACTAGCAAGTTTCAAGTTACCTGTCAGCAATTCATTCATACATTAATCCCTGGGGGTACATTACATCACTCTCCCTCATTAACAGAGCAAGGCTACTACTATATTACTATCACGCTATAGAGATCATTCTATCCCACTATATTTTGAGTTAAAATATGTAAAGTTGCGTACGGATATACGCGCCGCGAACATGAGCAATCCACTCTTAATCAGCTGATGCCAAGCTGATTAAATCTGTATTTTTACAGGAACGGTAAGGTGTTACCATAGAGAAACAATAGCATAAGTAGATATCCCATGGTATGAGGCATTTATGTCGCAACTTTTACTGTTATCCCAAGCCGATTACTGTCGATTATTGTAGATTTTTACTATTTTGGCCGGTGAGAGTGTTTGATCGGCACAATATGAGAGACAACCATCGTCACACAGCTCCATGGGAAAGAACTACGTGAGCTATCGACTTGAGATAACAGTAAAGTTTGCGACATAAATGTCCTATACCATGGGATATCTACTTACGCTATAGTTTCTCTATGGTATAACTCTTCAACAGTGCATTGTAAAAATCAATGCTCATTGTAGGTTTGAATAGCATTAAATTATCTTCAATTTCATGTATTTTTTCTCTATTCCAAGTTTCCCTTCCATTGTTATAACATCTTTAGGTTGTAGGTTGACAATTGTTTCAAACTTAAAAATTACACACCCTACGTTAAAGATGTTATAACAATGGAAGGGAAACTTGGAATAGGTAAAAATACATGAAATTGAAGATAATTTAATGCTCTTCCAACCTACAATAAGCATTGATTTTTACAATGCACTGTTGAAGAGTTATACGCCCTGAAAGAACAAAACAATGGATGGAAACCTGTTATTTCGACAATTCCACACTTTCAAGAGCGGATATCTCGAAAACTGTTGGAAATATCACAAAACTTTATTAAACAAAAATTGTAGAGAATTTATCAAACTTGATTTTTGAACTTTTAGCTATGATGGTTGAACGCATTGTTGCCAAGATATAATCGTGGAAGCAAAAAGTTAGAAAATGCAACATTTTAACCACCCTCATCTCCCCAGCACATGGGGTAGGAATCGGGACTTTTGATATGTTCACCCCCTAACTGGTCCCAACAAAGCTGAAGCGTCAAAAATTGTGCTGAAAACACTAAAGCTGCTGCAACAGTCGTGGGGAAATCCGTAAAAGTGTGAAATTATACATCAAATTGAAAAGAATTTGATGTTCTATACGCTCATAATCAGCATGGATTTTTTCCATCTATATTAAGGAAGTTATAAGAGCAAAAATGGCGAAGAATTGGAAGCAAACGTGTTTTTCAAAAAATGTCACACCTTCAAGAGTGGATATCTCGAGAACTATCGGAGATACAGAAAAAGTTGTAGGATTAATATTGTAGAAATTTATGTAATCTTCAATTTTTTATAGAACAGTCATGTCCGTAAGATGAATAGTTTCTGAGTTATATGCGAGAAACCAAAAAATGGTACTTTTGAACCACCCCCACCCCCTTAGCACAGGGGGTAGGGGTGGGGACTTTTGATATTTTTACCTCCTTACTACCCTAAACAGAACTGCGGGGTCGAAAATTGTCTTCCAAACTTTTCCCTCTATAACTCCTCCTTGACTGGACTATGAAAATGTTTTCTCCCAAAAAATTTTCGGATCATTACTTTTTGAGATATGAGGGCGTAAAGTTTAAATTTTTGGTACAGATCATTTCAAATTCAGTAAGAGATAAATTCATGAAATTTTGAGGATAAATTCATTATGGTATTGTTGATTGAATGAAACAAGATTTTTTGTAAAAGTTATCCTATTCACAAAAAATTAATTGGAAATAACATTTTCCTCCACCTACTGTCAAAAGTACTTACTTTACTCCCTGAAACATGATACTAAAGTGTCACTTTTTCGCTCTCGGTACTAAAAAACAGAAAAACTCCCTAGGGAGTAATAGTGACTCCATTTTAATAACATGGGAAGCATCTCTATTTTAAAAACATACATTTGGAATAGGTCAGAAGGTCTAAGCTCAGATGAGGAAGCATATGGAGTAGTCATTAAACCAACTAAATTCAATACCACAACCAGAAATTTGATCAACCTCATGAAATTATGTTTGTATGATATTATTATATTCTTAATATTAGTAGACGATAAAAATTTATACAATTTTTAAAATATTTTATTCTATTCAAAATACCAGCCAACAATATTTTTGATCTGCAATCAATCTGAACCGCGTGATCTGGAGTCAGCCATTTTTGGTAGCTGCTCAGCTGATTAATTGTTAGCAACTTTTGCCGATAGATAGCGCAATCGGCAGTGCCAATCAGACACCGGTTTTTAGGTTTTAGATTTAGGTTATGTTGTTAGGAATCATTGTCACCAATACGTAAGTTATTAGAATGATTTTATTTGCAGTTTCTATAAAAATGTAGATGGGAGAAAAATGTTGTGTACATCACGAGCGAAAAATACTTTTTCCTACAGTTACGTTGAAAAGTGGCCATTGCTGCACTGATTACAGAACGCAAAGAATCACTTTTCCGCTCTAGTGCGGGAAAAATTTTTCTGCACTCCAGATTTGCAACAAGGCAACGCAAATACTTAGTAGGTTATATGGAGCAACAGTGCAGCAAAATCAAAATGAAGTTGGTAACAGTGACTGGGCTGCTATAGTGAGGCAGAGGTGCAATGAAGCAAACGAGCAAATTATTAAGTAGATATTATAACCAAGGCAACATTTTTATTCAATTTGACAATAAATTAAGGTTTTTATCAATAATAAAATTACACAGATTTATATTTGATGGATTTCAGGCAATTTTACCCATAATTACCAACTTTTCATATTCAATGGTAACTGTAGGTAAACGTTTCTTTCGGTGCAGCAAACTGTCACTTTGCGCACTAGTTACACACATAACTATTTCTCCCTCAGGAAAATTGCTGCCTTCGGCTTCGCCTCGGGCTTCAAACTTTTTCCCACAGGGAGAAAAAGTAGTACTTTTCACTCTAGATATACAAATAACTATTATTGGTCCCATCAGAATCTCCAGGCTTGGACCACAGAAACTTTATAATATCAGGAGCAAATTTAATTCGATAGTTGATTAAATTTGTTCTAAAAAACAAAGTTTTTCGATTACTGCTGGTCTAAGGAAAACAAAGACTGGATGTTTGTGTGATATAACTTTAGTTGTCTATAGTGAGGTCCACGTTATTGCTATCCTTGTCTATCATACAGCAAAGCGGATAGCGCTATCCTGCTTTGCGCTGTTGCCAGATCGTCTTCTAACAATGTACAATTTATACTAATTAACAAAATATCTCATCTCAGTTATTACTAGAAAATTTAAGTTCTTGTTTGATAAAATATAATTAATTATTTTATACGAGAATAAACAGTTGATATTACATTATTAAACGTTTATCAGCTACCATTTATAGAAGGCCGAAGATCAACAACATTGTTCACCTATATTTCTCCACTGCCATTATAACGTGGACCTCACTATAGTTGATACACTTGAGAAAAAAGAAACAAAACAATTTACTTTAAAAGTCATACCGGGGGACAACAAGAAGTAGAAAGAGAGAAAATATGAAATTGTCATGAGTGTGAAGATATCTCATGGAAAAAAATCTGGTGTGGCGCACTCACACAACTTTCCTTGCCGTTATGAAAATTGATCACCTGACGCTAGTGTTCACGCGCATCTCCAGTCTACTATGAAAGATTTGAGCCAGCAGGTGACAGGGCAATAACGTTGGAGACACACGAGGTCTGCTATCTCTTCATAGTTAATCATTTAATAGAATCAACAGTTGCCATAAGTTTGCAATTGGATAATCATATTTTCTCGAATTTCTAGCTTATTTTTAATTTTAGGTGAAAATGTTACTGAACATTAATTGTTGAGATTCTCATGCTCAATTTATTTCACTCGATTTTTTTTGTTTAAATTGTATCTGGAGACTCATAATTGGGAATCTGAAATCAAACTTTGCATAGATGGGGTGGAACTCCTGGAATTTTCACAGAAATGGGACTTGTGGCAGTTGATGGAGCTTATCAATGAGTATTCTAGGTATGAATCTAATCAAAATCAAAATCGTTGGAGCCGTTTTCGAGAAAATCGCAAAGAACCCTGTTTTTGACAACATTTTCGCCATTTCAGCCGCCATTTTGAATTGCATCAGATCGAAATTGTTCGTGTCGGATACTTATATCGTAAGAACCTTAAGTTCCAAATTTCAAGTCATACCGTTAATTGGGTGATGAGATATCGTATACACAGACGCACATACACTCATACAGACACACACACACACACACACACACCACACACCACACACACACACACACACACACACACACACAGACAGACCAATACCCAAAACTACTTTTATATGGACTCAGGGACCTTGAAACGTATTTTTAACTTTAGAA
>NW_024094832.1:0-9270 GCF_014356525.2 Nilaparvata lugens
GAGCAGATGAAGATGTTCCAGTCAGGATTCACAAAAATCTCGCAATTGCAGTTACCTTATAGTGAATAACCTTTCCAGTCGTGACCATTAATAATCTATAGATCTATATAACTGACAATGGGTTTGTACAGTTGAATGATGAAATCAAGTAGTCTTTGTGTAGTAGTGAAGGTATTATATTGTAATAAGTTGAATGCCAAAGAGTATCATGTATCTGATTCATATTCTACTCAGTTTTTAGGGGATAATTTTTCAATTTTGAGAGTCTTTTGAAAGATTATCTTCATGACTGCTTTCAATTTTAAATTATAACATAAATTAGTTCTGTATAATAAAAGAGGATAAGAATAGGAATATGATAAGAATAGGATTTGATTAGCGATATCCCATTTCATTTGGTAAAAGTTTAATCCTCCCCCCCACTAATATTAGCTTATCCGGTGTGAGGCTATTTTTGGAACAGGTAATCCCTGAATTCGCCTTGCAGGTATCTCCATCTAGCGGTACCCTGTTGAATTACTTCGCCACTTAGGTGAATCTATTCACTAGTTGTCAACCTACTTACTAAAAACATCCCTTTCTTTTCCAATAATGAACTATTGAGAAGAATTCTATTGGTCGGAAATGAAATTGAAACACTCAATTGACCAGAATATGTAAAAAGTATCTCACATTCAGCAAAGTGGTTCATGTATAAAAGACGTGAAATTCGATAACTCGCGGCCATGGTCCAGTTCTGGCTTTGGTTGTTGATGGTCATTTGACATATATAGTGGGAGCTCTGCTTTTGCAGACGTGGAGTCCGATGGCACAGAGCATACAACCAACCAGGATTCACAGCAACTCGAAATTGAAAGGCATTAACATCAAGACCTTAATGACATATCCTCCCTATGTTCATGTGCCGGCTTTGACTTCACTTTTGGCTTTTTTTATATTTTTCTGTAGCCCACTTTGATATGTTTTAAATAAAACTGACAATTTTTTCCGTTAATTTATAATATCAGTGATCGAGAGCTGAACATACAGCTTCAATATTTGATTGTAACAATTTTAGGCTGAAACAAGTGACTGGCATCTAGTCAAATTAAATGCCTCTGATTTTTCTTACTGTAATTTATCCTTTACTAATATCATAGATGAAAAGTAGTAATCCATCACTACTGTAGATCATAATTCATAGATCGTTCTGTAATCTCAAGAATGAGTGTATCCTAAGCAACTCGAAATTGAAAGGCATTAACATCAAGACCTTAATGACATATCCTCTCTATGTTCATGTGCCGGCTTTGACTTCACTTTTGGCTTTTTTGATATTTTTTGGCTATTTTTATAACAATAATTATGGAGATGTTCAAGAAATTAACTCAATAAGTATGTTGTAGATTTGAAAAACATGTTTTATGACAGTGAAACATGACTCTAACTAGAGTAATGAATACATAATTAATTCTTCTATTTACATGACAGGAGAATTCAAAGACATCAAATCCAAAAACCGAGTAGATAGTTCTTAGTAACTACTCATAGATGAATGAAATATTTTTCTTATTAGGATCTTATAATCAACAATATTATTGAAGTTCGACACTTCAATTTTTGGGTAAGAATCAATTTTCTGATGATTCATGTGAATGTAATAATTATTATTATCAATAAATTAAGACACATTCCTCGTATTTCATCTCGATATAATCAATGTCAAGGAATAATTGAAATTAAATTTAGCATTCCCACGATTATGATGTGTTAATGCAGTGATCAGACCCCTGACTCATTTCAGGATAATACGTGCTTTCGCTTAAATTGAAATATTTGACCTTCATTGTCTTTGTTTCCTGTATTAGTCAGTTTCTATTACATCTATTATGTGATTCATAATGAATTTATCGTAATGTTTCTTAATACTAGTAGATTTGTGAACAGTAGACCTCGTGCAGTTGAAAACCACAGCCTTCTCAGAATTTCATGAAAATCTATTGTTGCGTTTCGCCGTAAATGCGGAACATTTGAGCAAAAATATAAGCATAAAGAGAAATTTAAGACTGTCGACTTGAATCTTAGACCTCACTTCGTTCGGTCAATCATCTTAATATTATTTTTTTGCAATTAGGATTGCGATATAGATTGAAATTTGAGATAATAAGTAATAGCAAATCCTTGTTTTTCGTTAAATAAACATTCATTTTCCAAAGTTGAAAACTTTTTGAACCATTGATATGCAAACATGCAGTACCAGAATAAAACAGTTCTAGCATAATTATTTATCGGAATATCAAAAAACATTCTATCTAAAATAATTTTGAATAACCAACTTGCTAATACCTTTAAATGAACAAAAGAGGTATTATTATATTACTGGCATATAAAAAAGGTTTTTGTCAAACTTCAAGTGATCGGGAAAAGAGTTAAATTCAATTCAGTTACAAAATTATTACTCTACTGGAATATCTGAAAAAAAGTTTCTTAAAACTTTCCAATATCCAACTACAAATAAAGAGGAAGAATCAAGTGAGGTAAAAATAATGAACCAAGAAAGATATAAATTCAATTGATTCAGTATCAGTTGATTCCGGCAAAATTGCCAAAGCCAAAAGTGAAGTCAAATCCGTCACATGAACATAGGGGTCCAAATTAGCCGATGTCAGTCCTATTTTGATGTTCTGTGACTTCGGACTCCACGTGTGTCCTTCCACGCTTTCCTCTATATATACATGAACCGGATCTGATTTTCAGGATCCGCGAGAACTCGAGAGTTTGCAAAACTGTCAAACTTTGGTGTCAAATGAAAGGATAATGCATGCATTTTGGTTGAAACGAATCATGGAAACAAGTTCAGTTTGCATTTGAATTTCATTTTTTTTTACTTATTCTAACTTATTTTCATCGATATATTTATAAATTACAATAAATATAGATTTGTGCAATTTGATGACAAGTTGTGAAATCGGGAGTCACGTGATACTTTCCCAAACAACCGCTAGGTTGTGTTGATGCGTCACGCTACTGAAACCCGCCATATTTGAATCAATGACAATTTATGATAAATTTTCTTGAAACATCGAAATAATTAAAATCACTTATTCATTTTTGCAGTAATAAAATCACATTAGTTCACTATATACAACGCAACAACCCTAGAAAATACAACCCAACTTATATTGGAGAAATTTATCTGAATACTTTATTAGGTATTTTAACAGTAATAATTATTTATGATGGATGACTCACTTGGAACCAAACAAATATGATAGAATAAATAACAATTGCCTTAAACAGTAGCTACTTGAGCTCTCTCTTGCACAAATATCTGCTACAATAGTTCTGGTTTGTTATACATTTGAATTCGGTCCAAAACTATGACAACGGTGTCCAGAAGGTAGTGCTGCTACCTAGCGGTAGTTTGTTGAACTATCACAATAGCTACCCTGGAAAAATGTTTACTTGTAAACTTACATTCCAAATAATCACTTATTTTCCAATTTTATTATTTTACAGTGATAATTCAAGTAAAAATGTTACTTGAAAATGAAATTCAAATGTGGTTGCCACTAGGTTATGAAACTGATGTTGAACAATATGATTGGGTTAATTTGTACTGGAAGGGTTAATTTCAAACTTGTCAAGTTCTCGCTGGTCGGGTTTTTGATGGCTGGTTGATATATATAGGGGAAGGATGAGATGTGCGTATGTGGAGTCCGATGGCACAGAGCATCAAACAAGACACTAGTCTTAGAGTGCAAATTACACCAAAGAGACACTAAACTCAAGATTGACTGTCATCATCTTACTATGCTCATGTGTCGACTTTGACTTCACTTTTTGCTTATCCTGATTACCAATTATTTTAATTAGGTTTTTAGTTTTGCAATAGTTACAATTTTTTCACATTTCTCACAACAGAATTAATTAAAAGCAGTTTGGTGAAGAAATAGATTTTTTTTTATTCTGCTTATGTCTCAAAGGTCTAGAACCTTCTACAAACTCATCATATCAAGAGAAAATTCTAAATAAAAATGTTACCCCATGTTAAACACATAGACTTTTATAATCACAGCAACTCACATCACTCACGGTCAACACTAAAAATATATTTCAAGTTTAGTAATGTTGATAGGAAACACAAATCTTTTTTTTAACAATCTCAAATATTTCATTAATTTTCTGCTTAGAGATTACGCAGCTTGCATAGAATTCATTCATCACAAAAAATTATCATTGAATTACTTCTAACCTCTTGAACAACCATAATCAAGTAACAACAGAATTTATCAAAATAATGAATTGCTCAAATTCTGTCATATGATTTTAGTCTTCCAGCTATTGCATATCATGATCATATTGCAATCATATGAATGCTACCATTTCTCCATGTGAACCTAGAACAGCTTAAACAAAAAATCTGGTGTGGCGCAATCACACAACTTTCCTTGCCGTTATGAAAATTGATCAACTGACGCAGTGTTCCCCGCGTTATATCAAATCTACTATTCTAAGATCTGAGACAGCTGGTGACAGTACAACAGCGCTGGAGACACACGAAGTCTGCTTTCTCTTCATAGTGAAAGATTTTATAAATCAACAGTTGTCAACAGTTTGCAATTTAATAATCTTATTTTTTCGAACTTTGAGCTTATTTTCAATTTAAGGTGAAAATGTTACTGAACATTGATTGTAGAGATTCTCATGCTCAATCTATTCCACTAAAAATTTTCTGTTTAAATTGTATCTGAAGCCTGAAAATTGAGAATCTAAAATCGAACTTTGCATAGATGGGGCGGAGCTCCTGAATTTTTACCGATATGGGACTTATGGCAGTTGATAGAGCTTATCAATGACTATTTCAGGTATCAGGTTCCATGTTCCTGCGTTCAATTCCAGAGATCATCCCACCTTTGATATTATCAGAAGTAGAACGGTCAATGCTTCCCTGTTTAGGTCTCTTCCTTTAATCAAAATCGTTGGAGCCGTTCTCGAGAAAATCGCTTTTTTTGACAACATTTTCGCTATTTTAGCCGCCATCTTGAATCGCATTTGATCGTAATTGTTCGTGTCGGATCCTTATATTGTAAGGACCTTACGTTCCAAATTTCAAGTCATTCCGTTATTGGGAGATGAGATATCGTGTACACAGACGCACATAATTACACACACACACACACACAACACACACACACACACACACACACACCACACACACACCACACACACACACACACACACACACACACACACACACACACACCACACACACACACACACACACACACACACACACACACAAACACACACACACACACACACACACACACACACACACAAAATCTGGTGTGGTGCACTCAAAACTTTCCTTGCCGTTATGAAAATTGATCAACTGACGCTAGTATTCCCGCGCATCTCAAGTCTACTTTTCTAAGATATGAGCTAGCTGGTGACATGACAATAGCGTTGCAGACACACGAAGTCTGCTATCTCTTCATAGTGAATGATTTAATAGAATCAACAGTTTGCAATTGAATAATCTTATTTTCTCGAATTTCGAGCTTATTTTAATTTTAGTTGAAAATGTTACAAACCATTAATTGTAGAGATTTTACGCTCAATCTTTTCCACTCGAAATTTTTTGTTTAAATTGTATCTGAAGCCTGATAATTGGGAATCTAAAATCGAACTTTGCATAGATGGTGCAGTGCTCCTGAATTTTTTACAGATATTAGGCTTGTGGCAGTTGATAGAGCTTATCAATTACTTTTTAGGTATGAATTTGATCAAAATCGTTGGAGCCGTTTTCGAGAAAATCGCGAAAAACCCTGTTTTTGACAACATTTTGCCATTTTAGCCGCCATCTTGAATTGCATTTGATAGAAATGTTCGTGTCGGATCCTTATAGCGTAAGGACCTTAAGTTCCAAATTTCAAGTCATTCCGTTATTGGGAGATGAGATATCGTGTACACAGATGCACATACACTCATACACACACACACACACACACACACACACACACACATACAGACCAATACCAAAAACCATTTTTTGGACTGAGAGGACCTTGAAACGTATAGAAATTTAGAAATTGGGGTACCTTAATTTTTTTCGGAAAGCAATACTTTCCTTACCTATGGTAATAGGACAAGGAAAATAAAAATATTATAATTACATTATGGCCAGACTTATACTAGTAGTAGTATAGGAGGTCCTAATTACCCTCAGATCGCCACAAGCTCTTCTTTGAATAATCCCTGTATATCAAGTTGATAATCATTCTCATTATATTTAAATATCAAGAGAAATGAACTTTTTGACTTGATCATTTTAAACTATCAATTGCGTTATTGAATTCTTGAAAATTGTATTGATTTGAATATGGCGGGACTCCAGGTTGTGATTCAACAGAGCACTCTAGCGGTGGTTTGGAAAAGTATCACGTTATACGTGATATCACGTGATATTAGATTGATGAAATATCATCCATTCAAATTGCATGCATTTTTCGCCATTTATTAATTAATCAAGTGAAATATATAAGATTCAGTAGTTGAAAATGAAATTCAAATGCATTCTGAACATGATTCCATCTCTATCTTCAACCAAAACATTTTCTTTTCCATTTTATTAGATGACAAAATTCCACATTTATGGAATCTCCCCAGCTCGCGCAAATCGTGGAAATGAAACCCGTTCCATATATATAGAGGAACGCGTGGAAGGACACACGTGGAGTCCGATGTCACAGAGCATTAACAACAATTGACAATAGCTAATGGCTTGAATACTATGTTCATGTGACGGATTTGACTTCACTTTTGTTTTTTTTTAAATATTTTTCCTGCTATACTTAGTATGCTTTCTATTATGTTTTTCTAATACTTTTTATATTTTCGGCTAATGTGACTGTAATAGAATTGGACTCAACACGAGCTTTATTCGACATTAAATATGTGTCTTAGTAACAGAGATAACAGATTATAAATTTACAGCTGTTTTATCATCACATCTTCCCCCCTTAATATCAATCGGCACTCGTGGGGTAGGGGCGAGCTGGCGAAGTGAGACTGTCGATTCTCTGCCATCGTTGTGGCGAACAAACGCATATTCAGGGTTACTTTCGATTAATTCAACTTTTTCAACTTGCGATTCTTGTTTTGATTTTTTGTCATCTTCTTCAACCATACTGGTCCAGGTGTCAATAGCCAGGTTGGTAATGGTTTTCCATTACTTGAGTTTCTTGCATGTAAAAACATCCGCTCATGTGGTGTGCAGTGTGGTGCTTGTGCATAATAGGGAACGAATAGAGTTAAGGGCATCGGGGAGAACTTGTTCCCAGTGACTGTTGTTCAAACCTCTCGATTTTAGGGCTAGCATCACACTTTTCCATATAATCCATTGTACCGTTCGACTTGCCCATTACCGGCTGGATTATAGGGCGATGTTCTGCTGCTGGCAATTCCTTTTGATAGTAGGAAATTTTTCAAAGCTGATGACATAAACGATGTCCTCTATCGGAATGTATTAAGACGGTACACCAAAAGAGAGAATAGTGATGTAAGGTGTTTTATTACTGTATTAGTAGTCATGTCAGGACAGGGGTAGGCAAATGGGAATCTGGAATATTCGTCTATAAGAACTAAATATACTTGTTCCTTGAACTTGATTGTAGTGGGCCTTTGAAATCCATATTAAGACGTTCAATGGTCGAGTTGCTTTGATAAGCGGCCAGTTCCTTTGGCATAGCGTGGTTTCATTTCAGAACATGTAATACATTTGAACATACTTCTTTTACATCATCTATTGAATATGGTAAGTTCTTTGTTTTGGTCCAATGATGGAGTCGAGTAACTCCTGGATGACACAGGTCCTCATGAATTTTTATCAGTTTCTTTATATCTGTATGGCATCCAACAGTGGCACAGACTCTTGATAGTGTATCTGCTGGTATATTCTCTTTCCAACTCTATGAATTATATTGAACTTATAAAAAAACACTGTGAATTATTTTCTGTTAGTTTATAATATAATATTATGTGATCGAGAGCTGAAATACAGCATCAATCTTTCATTGTATCAACTTTTGAATGAACAAACTCGAACACAAGGGAATCGTTACTTATGAAAATACTGTAGATCAATTCTCTTATAGTTTATTCTGTCATATTAAAGGTTTGGTTAAACATACAGCTCTCGTCTTCCTGTTCTGATGCTGTTATTAATGTATAATCGCACTACTTTTCGGTTACAATACATCATTACAGAACAGATGAAGATGTTCCAGTCAGGTTTCACAAAAATGTTGCAATTGCAGCTACTTTATAGTGACCAAGCTTTTTAGTCGTGACCAAATAATCTATAGATCTTGATAACTTACAATATTGGTTTGTACAGTTGAATGATGAAATCAAGTAGTATTTGTGTAGTAAAGTGAAGGTATTATTGTTCACAGTTAATCATTAGTCAAAGACCAAAGAAAGTATTGAGTCTCCGCTATTATATCAAAACTCAATAAAATATTACAATTTTCAAGGCTTCAGATTTAACTAGGTGTTAATTTATTCGAAATTATATCATCAGATTTATTTTATAAAGTCTTTTCTTGTCATTCCTGTATTTTTATCTGTTATCACGGAATATTCATTGTCCTCTTATTGCCAAGTTTAGTGTATCAACCGCCATCGCTGTGACGTTGAATGAACGGTTCAGTGTGGGAGTGGCTGGAAAGTTTCTCTAGACCAATAGTAGACATTCACCTTGAAAGGTCGTTCACCAATCACAGCGCTTGCTCACTCATCCATGTTCTGTTTCGCTTTACATGAGCTGTAACAGATAATAATTTCTATAGTTTATTTCAACAAGTGGAACCGGTATCAAATATAATAAAATAATATTCATATATTTTTAATCATTGGCAAATTATTGTCTCTCTCATTGGCAAGTATCTAATTGGAATAGAAGAAATCAAACTCTATGAGTCACTGGAAAGCTAGCCTCTGCTCTTCTGCTACTCCTTTTCTTTTATACTTATTGAATAGACAGCCATTCATAATGCTTGTTCGTTTTCATCTTCCATTACTTCTCTACTGTCTCAATTCTCATTCATCCTATCACTGCGTGAGCTATGGAGAGTCTCACCTCAAACAGTTAGTATTAATGGGATGGATAGCACTGATGTTATATCAGTAAGGAATGATTTAAGTTATAATACGAAGTTAATCTCACTATACTTGTATTCATCTATGAACTTTCAAATCACTAGTCCATTACACCTAAATTACTTA
>NW_024094833.1:0-8971 GCF_014356525.2 Nilaparvata lugens
ATAAAGTACGCAAAAATACTTATTTTATGGACTTACTTTAAAATACTTATACTAGGAAATCAAAACTTTTAGTTTAGTAGAGTGGCGGAAACTATCGGATTTTAACTAAATATTGGCTACATTTTTCAGTGCATGTGATTCTGATGATTCAAGAATTTGTATAAGTGGTTTCATATTACTCTCCATCCCTGCCACTTCAGCATTATTTGTGGAAAGGGTTTTTTCGGTGTGAATAATAAGTGGAGAGATGAAGGAGCAGAGCAGCTTGAATCTCATAACAAATGATGAACTAATGAATGAAAAAGACTAAGAAAATGCCAAAAAACCATGATTCATTGATAATTAGAAAGACCGGTTTCGGTTATTACATCATTATCAATCTCTGATAAACTAAAACTAAATACAAACAGCAAATTTATACTAGTAGGCGAGAACTGCTACTAAAACTAGTTTTTCCATTTACATTTTGTTTCATATCTTCACACTTGTTTTCTAGGTTCTTATTTTGTACTGGAAGTAGTTTTATTATGCCCTCGACCAATAGCAGTACTCGCCTACTAGTATAAATTGCTGCTCTTGTATTTAGTTTTAGTTTATCAGAGATTGACAATGGTGTAATAACCGAAACCGGTCTTTCTAATTATCAATAAATCAGTGGTTTTTTTGACAATTTCTTAGTCTTTTTCATTCAATATGATAATTTACCACAATATCAACTTCTCAACTACACAAAAAATGAACTAATGATTTATTTCAATTTGAATGTTGATTGCAAAGATGCTTTGCATCTTCCCCAATAACAATTATTCATTGATGATGGCCAACAGCAATAGAAATATATTTTCAAGAATACCAATTGATTTTTAATTGAATTTGAATTCATTATCAAACTCATTCTGTATTCCATTATTTATGCAATGTATTTTGAAATCCATCTAAAATTACATTATTTGCATGGGCTACTTATAAAAGTTATTAAACATAAAGCACCCTTCATTTATTTTTTCTAGGAGCACATTTAAGCTCTAAAATAAAAAAAATACTACTCAATAATCAGCCTTGTGGAGCACTTGATATGTTTTGATATGATGCTAATATGAAGATTTTAAACGTTGGAAGCAAAAGCAGTAAATTAAATTAATGTAAAAGAAGATTTCATATCTACACTACAGCAAATTGAAAGTAATAAACTAATAATTATCATTCATTCGATTTAGATGATCCCATTTTTGATAAAATTATGCAAACCAAGAAATAGAACATATATGGAGGATAGTCTTATATGTACATAATTAGTCTGTACTTTTTTATTATCATTTGAACTTGAAAATGGCTAAAATAAGCTGAACCGGTCTTTTTAAAAATATTTTGAATATCTCCTATAAATGAAGGTTGCTTTATGTGTTTTGAATAATCATTTAAAATTGTATTTTGAGAAGTACATATTCTTTGGCCAGAGGGGTGCAATTTTTTTCGCATTAAATTTCTAATAATCTTGTGTTCCTCAAATTTATTTGCAATAAGCCTAGAGTTGATTAAATTGTTGAAGAGTAACAATATCATTTTTCAAGGCGTATAACTTACATTTTGATTTAGAAACCAACTCTAAAACTTTTTGGATTAAATAAAATAAATTGAATGATATTATATATTAAACTATTCTTCTGTATGAGCTTAATGAAATTAATTTATCTTTTTAATGATTTATGATAATGATTTTTCGTCATACAGTATGTTATCAATAACTTCCCAGCTATCATGTTCTATTTTGGATAAATCAAATTATTCTATCATTAGTCATTATTAATAGAATAATTATAATGGATTCTAATAGTAATCAGTGATATATTCATGTCAATAATGTGTATTCTTGTGAATATATAAGATGCCATAAAGAACTATGCTGCCTTTTTTGATATACAGGTAGAATTACATGTACTTTATTAAACCTAGAATTTTATATTTTTAGGCCTGTGATTACCAAGTACTTTCTTTTTCTTAAAAAAGGTGGCACCCTAGTTGTGAATAAATGAATTGAATTGAATGTTCACATTATTCATAGGACTACCATATCATGTCTATCAGCAATTATATTTTTAGTGAGATTACCAGAAGTCTATCAGCAATCATATTTTAGTAGGAGAGATGTTCTTTGTAACTTGTAACTTGTATTTCCTTTTCCTCGTAGATCAATGTCTTCCAGGGAGAAATAGTCTTTTGATGAATATACTGAGATGAATGAAAAGTAGGGCGTTATTCCCATAAGCCACTACAGATTATTTTCTATTAATTCGATTTTGCGAGAAGAAAAATTTTTCCAATCATTATCCAGTTTTGGACTCTAATAAATTGCGAGCAATCAAATAATTCATAGGATGGTATCAAGAATAGACTTTCGTAAGTTATGAATAATCCCAATATTTCATTGTGTTCAGATTCAATTTCATAGGTCATGCCTACATGACTCACAATAATTGTGAATGAAAATTGATTCGTGTGAATAATAATTAAATATTACTATTAGAGTAAATAATACTACTACTAAAAAATATATAAAATAATATTACATATAATATAAAAAATATATAAATATTACCATTGGAGTATAATAATAATTGTATAATAGTACCGTTCAAGCCCTCTTTGAGGTTCGCTTAAGGTAGCTTATTTATTCAATAAACGTTGTTTCTATTCTATTCTATTATAATAGAATGGCAGAACATCATTGAAATCAGATGAATTTGTAGTGCACATCCCAATTCATTTATTCGAGCCAATATCCAATCTTATATTCAAAGCTAATTTGATGCACAATTCTTCGATATATATTTTTCCAGTGCACTATCTATATATATAAAAGCGAAATAGCACTCACTCACTGACTGACTCACTCACTCACTCACTCACTCACTCACTCGCAGAACTAAGAATCTACCGGACCAAAAACGTTCAATTTGGTAGGTATGTCAGTTGGCCCTTTAGAGGCGCACTAAGAAATCTTTTGGCATATTTTAACTCTAAGGGTTGGATTTAAGGGTTTGAAGTTCGTCTTTTAGCACGTATATTCTTCTTCTCCCAATCTCTTAAACTTAATTATAATTAAAATTTCATATCATATGTTACTAAGAACTATAATCTAGATAGAGTATTAAGAGTATCTATTTCGAACAGTTGTTAACTGGCAACTAAATTAATAATTTTGTCAGGTTGGCATTAAGTTGAGTTGACTTTGTTAGGTTGGCACAAGTTAAGATTTGAATGCAATTTATCGCGGAAAAATTGATTGGGCACTGCTACTTCAATCCTGGGAAATTATATTACTAGCCGTCAGGCTCGCTTCGCTCGCCACATCCGTTTAGCCAGACGTTTAGTCTGGACCCCCGACTGGATTGTCCTAACATATGATAGAAATGCTAAATGAAAAATGCAGGTGAGCGAAGCGAGAATTGAAATTTCGAATGATCTCATTCTTGGATGATCCAGTCGGGGTCCATGGGGCGGAGCCCCTGCTAGACGGATATGGCGAGCGAAGCGAGCCTTACGCTAGTTTACTATATTTGTCCAGTTTAATCAAATACTCTGAGAAACTACCCACCATAATAAGACATGACCATAATGTTAAATAAATTGATTGTCAAGAATAGTATACAGCTATACAGATGTATATACTATTCTTGGGTGATTGTAGATCAAATATAGCTCAATCTAGATCAAACCTTAGCTCAGTAAACTATCCTTTCAAATCCGTGATAGTCTACTCAACACAGATAAATACAGTGCACTGTACACCAAATACCAAGCTGGAAAACAACTCTGATAAAATGCCAAGTTATGGCAATCACGTAATTGATTCAATGATCGATATGACACGCCTGAGTAAGTACTCTAACATGGAAGTAATTGAGTCAATCATGAAGTAAATATATACTTGAATCATGAACATATTATGTATGTTTGTTGCAGAGCTTAAATACAGTTGCGACTGGATGATACATGATGTATTAATATACCTGTATCATAAATATGTATATATTTATGTTGCACGTGGTAAGTACTGTAACATGAAAGTGATTGAGTCTATCATACAGTAAATATATACTGTACCATGGAATATTATGTATGTTTGTTACAGAGTTTAAATACAGTTGTGACTGGATGATATATGATGTAATATAGTATACCTGTATCATGAATAATATATATTTTATGTTGCACGTGGTATAGAGAGAGTGTAAGCACACAGATTTGGTAGATAATCTATATATACAATCTATGTATAAAAGCGAAATAGTACTCACTCACTGACTGACTGACCCACTGACTGACTCACTCACTCACTCGTAGAACTAAAAATCTTCCGGACCAAAAAAGTTCAAATTTGGTAGGTATGTTCAGTTGGCCCTTTAGAGGCGCACTAAGAACGGATTTGGAAAAATGTCCAAAGATACGCCCAAAATCTACGTTTTTCCAGCGTTTTTTAGCGTTTTCTCAGATTTATAGAGAACAAATGAACAGAAATTGTTCAAATTTAGTACAGAAGCTAAGCTTAGGGTGTAATTATGTGTGTTAGAAGGAATTGGATAACGCCAAAGATACGCCAAAAATCTGCGTTTTTTTTGCGCTTTAATTTCACTTCATAATTTATTTCACTTTCAATACTCATCTCATTAAATACAAAATTCATATATATTTTAATCCTCTAGCTTTAAGCTATTTGAGGAATATTTTTAAAAAAATACTAAAAAATTTACTATGTTGCAATAACTTACATAATAAACAAATATAATATATAATATTAAATGAAGTTATTAACAAAGCAAATTAGAAATTCATAAATAATTACTTATAAAAAATGTAAAACCTTCCCATATAACTATTAATGATCGCTAGTCTGAGAACTATTGTGAGCTTGCATTCTTACTGTAATCCAACCATATGTCATATGTCAATCATCAATTATTGCAATGAAAAATTAATTCAATTTTGTCCGAACTTCACCCCTTCTTTGTAAATTTCGCAATTCCAGAGGCAATGAGTTCAGAAGATATGGTATTCTGCACTCTGGAGGTTCTTTTACCATAATTATTGTTGAATCTCTGTGGTCTAAATACTCTGTTTCTCAATTCATAGTTTATTTCATTTACTCCTCTAAATGGCTTATGAAATAATTCCTTGTCAAATCAGTATAATTGGCTAGGGCCCCAAGGACATAATTCTCAATAGCTGGCGATCAATACCATTAAAAGAGTTCTTATTTCCTTTTTACAATATTCTGTAATGGCTGTTTTATATATTTCGGAGCTAAACTGTATATTGAGATACCATAGTACAGGGTACTCTGTATCATTGAATAGTAAATAATTCTTTTAGTGCAACCGGAAAATAGCTACTTATTCTAGAACACTATAAATGCTGCTCTCATTATGTTTTCTAGTGAATCGTTGTGTGATTTGAATCATATCAGAATCGAAGGTTATTCCTAGGTGTTTTATACTTTTACTGTAATCAAGTTTTTGGCAATGCAATCATTCATTCTTTGGTTTCTCAGGCATACTGTTTCATGGCAGTCAATTTAACAACTTCTCTTTCATCAACATTAATTCTTTGATTCTTAACACTATCAAAGAATTAATGTTGATGAAGAGAAGTGTTGTTAAACAGCTTTATCGAGAACAAATGACAGAAAATGTTCAAGTTCACTACAGAAGCTCAGCTGGGGTGTAATAATGTGTGTTAGAAGGAATTTGAGATAACGCCAAGATACACCAAAATTTTTTTTTTGCATTTTCTCAGTTATTTTATCAAGTAATAGACAGAACATTTCAAATTTGGTACAGAGGTTTAGTTAGCTATGGTCTAAAAATTTTGTGATGAGGTGACTTTAATATTTCATCAAGATACGCCCAAAATCAGCGTTTTTTCAACGTTTTTCTCAGCTTCTGAGTTTTCAGTACTCGACTTTCTGATGAATGAAGCATGCTCAAATGAAAAATGCAGGTGAGTGAAGCAAGCCCACTGATCTCATTTTTGGACGAACCAGTCGGGGGTCAAGGGGCGGAGCCTCCTGGCTAGATGGATACGGCGAGCGAAGCGAGGCTGACGGCTAGTCTATATATATATAGAATGAATGTTGTTTGTGTGCTAGATGTTTGTAAGTTTGTTTGTTTGTCCCTATAGACTCGAAAACTACTTGACAGAACGAAATGAAACTTTGGGAATATGTTGAGTGAATATTGTGATAGTTTCTGACCAGAATTTAATATGGGGCCAATAATTATCAATTTTTAATCCATTTTACAGACCTATGTTTCGAATTTTCGGCCGAGCGGCAAACAGAAAGAATGATCATCATGATTCAATATCATATTGTGATCTAGTATATTTCGCACCTAGAGCGAAAAATGAGATTTTTCCGGCCCGAAATCGGTTTTCATTCCGAGGCCGTAGGCCGAGGACTAGAAAAGATTGAGAGCCGGAAAAACATTTTTGCCCATGGTGAGAACGTTATTTTTCGCCACACAGAAAATAAACATATAAAATATGAGAATATGTTTATTAGGCACTTCCGAAAGCAAAACAGGAAGGTCATAGCTCTAGCAAATCTGAGGTAATCTGAATGTCAGAAATTGTCCAAGTATTTTTATTTTTTATTCTGATTTGTCTAAATAACCTAAAAGATTATGTTCAATTATGTAAGAGGTTGAGTTTATACTTTTTATCTTCCAAATGACAATAAGATGATATTATTATAAATGTTTTGATTCTTGAATAATAACACAAAAATGAAAAGTTTTTTGATCAGCTGTTTTAGCACACTTGAAATTTGGCCAATCTGAATGTCAACGTCAACAATGCTTGTTGTCGTTGACTTTGGAAGTTTAGGTTAGAAGTTCTATCCCACTCTGAAAATCGAATTTGATAGTTTATAATATATATCTATCTGTATTTTATCATCCAAATAAAATGATAGTACTTATTGCCGAATACTTATTCCTTCTAGAAGCATAAACTGATTCCGTTTCATAAACCATTTTGTAACACGTTCACATCAAATCAGAATTCAGCTGACTTCAAGTTATTTTACAGCCCTAGGGCCGTAAAACTTTTACCGGCCTGGTCAGAAAACAATCATTTTCGGCCTCCATATGACGCACGAAAACCAGCTCATTACATCCAAGTGGGGCGAAAAAACATTTTGCGCCACATACAAAAACAATATTAATATATTCATAATATATATATATATATATATATATATATATGAGAATAGTTGTTTCCTAAGCACTTCCGAAAGCAGAAGTGAAGGTGATAGCTCTAGCATATCTGAGGTAATCGAATATCAGGAAATTGTTCAGTAGGATTCTTATTTTTTATTCTGATTTGTCTAATAACCTAAAAGATGATGTTCATTATGTGGGAGGTTGAGTTTATACTTTTTATTCTTTCAAATGACAATAAGATGATATTTATAGATCTTTTAATTATTGAATAATGACACAAATTGAAAAGTTTTCCGCGCAGCTGTTTTTTGATCACCTTTCTTATTTCCATGTTAGCGGCTGGAAAGGGTAACTCTTTCCGGCGTAGGCCGGAAAGAAACCTGTTCTGACGTCAGATGAGAGTCGTCTGCAAACAATGTCTTTCAGATCTATTAGGGACTGGAAACAGCTGCTTTCTGTGCAGTGTGGCGAAAATATTTTTTGCATTTGAAGTTACCAGCTGTAATAAATTCGTCACCCTGTGATAATTGTGAACTGGTATTAAAACGGTAGTTTGACTATTGACAATCAACAACTATGAAAACATTAAATTCATCTTTGAAACACTGATAAAACCTATATATTTTTTTAATTCACACTTACTTATAGATATCACTACCAATTGATTGAGTAGAATATGTCTTCGGAATAATAAATGCTGCTCGACTAAGCACATAGGAAATCCGTATTGAGCTGTAAATGAAAATATTGATTGCCAGATAAATTCCATGATTCACCAAATAAAGCCAAGTGTTACATGAGATACATTGACTTTTTGGTGGTACGAAGTTCACTGGGTAACATAGTCATCTATATTTATATAAAAGCGAAATGGCACTCACTCACTGACTGACTGGCATACTCACTCACTCCCAGAACTAAAAATCTACCGAACCAAAAACGTTCAAATTTGGTAGGTATGTTTCATTGGCCCTGTAGAGGCACACTAAGAAATCTTTTGCAATATTTTAACTCTAAGGGTGGTTTTTAAGGGTTTAAAGTTCGTCTTTAGCGGGTATATTCTTCTCTATTCTCTTAATTATAATTGAAAATTCCATACCATATGTTAATATAGAACTATAATCTAAAGAGAGTACCTCTTCGAAACTTGTTAACTGGTGAAAAATTATAATTTTGTCAGGTTGGGCATTAAGTTGAGTTGACTTTGTTAGGTTGGCACCAATTTGAAGATTGAAATGCATTTATCGCGGAAAAATTGATGGGCACTGCTACTTCAATCAGAGCTATTCCTGGGAATATTATATTACTACCTCAGGCTCGCTTCGCTCGCCATATCCGTTTAGCCAGACGTTTTAGTCTGGACCGCCGACTGCGTCCTAACATATGATAAAAGGTGGCATGCCAAACTGACAGATTCCCATTTGGTCGAAACTATTATTTTGTCGCAAAAGATCGAAAATTGAAGAATCCCAAATGGTAGAATTGAAACTTGTACTTCCCAAATGGTCGAATCCAAATGATCGAAAAGTTTTAATAGTAATCCATGAAACTAATATATTTTCTACTTTTACATTAGTTATAATTTTTGTGGAAGAATTATTATACTTCCCATTGGTGATATTTCATGGTGACTACAATTTTCTTTTCTAACACACCCTACTTGCTCTAACACTTTAAGAGCTTTTCCACTAATACAGGATACCTCTACTCCCATATCTAATAGTGCAATAAATTTTTGCCCTGCAATTTCT
>NW_024094834.1:0-9142 GCF_014356525.2 Nilaparvata lugens
TTTTCTACTTTTACATTAGTTATAATTTTTGTGGAAGAATTATTATACTTCCCATTGGATGATATTTCATGGTGACTACAATTTTCTTTTCTAACACACCCTACTTGCTCTAACACTTTAAGAGCTTTTCCACTAATACAGGATACCTCTACTCCCATATCTAATAGTGCAATAAATTTTTGCCCCGCAATTTCTACATCAATAAAAATGCGCTCATCCCCCAACTTTGACCTCGTACTTAAAACACGTGATGACTTCACTACAGCGATACCTGATATCTTATTGGTTTGTGAGACACATTTACAATAATCAAAATTTTC
Source organism: Nilaparvata lugens (assembly GCF_014356525.2). Taxonomy (NCBI): domain Eukaryota; kingdom Metazoa; phylum Arthropoda; class Insecta; order Hemiptera; family Delphacidae; genus Nilaparvata; species Nilaparvata lugens. Next base: position 321 of record NW_024094834.1, read on the forward strand.
TTTACACTTTTGACAACTAGAAATTTCGGGACAACTCGACTTCCAATGCCCTATTCTATTACAATTCCAACACTTAGGCTCTTGGATTTCTCCTACCCTATTTTCTCGCGTTTTCGGTGCGGCTTTAGACTGAAAATCACTCTGTTTTTGTTCTTCACTTTTCGTGCTTTTCAGAGATAACCTCCCGTTTCTCTCTTCGGCACGAATCGCCTCATACTCTCTGGTTACATCTAACAACTCATCTACATTTTTAACCCCTACACTACGAACATATAATTTATACCTCGGTAACAAATTTAAATACAATCTTTGAAGCATCCTATCCCCTCATAACTACCTAACCGTCTCATTAAGGTAAGCAGGCTTCGGCATACTCATCAGCCGGTTCGCCCTCCCTCTGCTTCCTTGCAATGATCTGACTCTCAAGGTCGTTACTATAAGAATGAGGATAATAACGGAGTTAAATGCCTCTACAAAATCAGCCCACGTCCTCCACTGGGAGCGACGATTCCGCATCCAAAGTAGGGCCCCTCCCTCCATCAGTTCCGGCAGGGCTATAAGAGATTGCTCCCCAGAGATCCCATATGCGCCCTGGAGTTCCGCGAGCCTCTCGATGAAACTGGGAGCATCTGATACCACATCAAAATGTAAATTCCAACTTCTTACCTTGTCGCAGACTTCTCCCTGACTATACGTGCTTGAAGAGCGGGACAGTGCCGGCTCTGTACCTGGTTGAAAGGCAGCAGCGGTCCGGGATCGAAGGTGCTCGACCATCCTCCTCCTCAGCTCCTTCACAGTCCCCGCTGCCGACAGGCCGAGACTCTCTAGGTAGCCGACCGCTTCTCCTTATTCAGCCGATACACCCACGACACTCTGGGGTCAGCTTCGCGTTCCGCGAGGTCCTCCCGGCGGATCGCCTGTAAGACTTCATCATCCTGATGAGTAGTCTCCTCTCCATGTACACTCATCGCAGATTGGGATTCACCTAAACCCTCTTCGCGATTTTCTTGGGCGCCGACGTCTTAGCCCCACGATGGGAGACGTCAGTTTTATTAGCATGACCTATTCCACCCTCTAGGTTTCCTAATATTGCGAAGTATTGCTACAACGCGGACTAGCTACAGTCGATATGGGTCGGGGTCGTAGCCGTACTGACAGGTGGAGTTACCGGACCTACACTTCTCCCTCTATCCTGATTCTTTACCCTCTGCTTCTTTCGCGAGATTTTTACTTTCAGGGGAAGAGTGTTTGCCCGTGCCGTTGCTGGCGATTCGGCCCTCGGCCTTTGGAATACAGGGTGGGTGTTAAGGGAGATTAAGATAACCCTATACAAGGAGACGGATCTGACTATCAGATCCCTACCAATAATTCTATTTATAAAGTAGTACGCAATCTGACCAACTGCGAATGGACGGCGAGCAAGCTGTACCTGCAAGCCCGGATGTGGTTTTTCTATGGGTTTAAGGTGAGGGCTATGAGTAACGGTATGGCGGAACTATGGAGTTGTTAGTGGTATTTAAAATATCGTCAAATAGAGCACGGTATAGGGTGTAAGCTATAGAGAATAGGGTGCAGGGTATGAGGTATATGGTATAGGGTATAGGGAACAGAGAATCAATAATAAGATTATTATTCTCTACAGCAAATAAACGTCTGCTCAACAATCCGCAATCTGAGAATTGCGCTCTAGCTCTCAGCAAGCTGGACCTGCTAGCTAAATACAGTATATCAATTTCAACTTTATGATAGTTAAAGTTTGGAGGATGAGGTTTGAGGTGTGGGATTTCTGAGTCGCGAGCCTGCAGCTGCGAAAGGATTTTCAGCAATTCTGAAACTGCTAAACAGGATTTCCGCGCTAATCTGATGACTGCGCGCCGGTTATTAAGGGCCAATCTGTGACTGCCCTTAAGGGTATGGAATCGCTCTCAATCGTCCGAAACGCTTTAAATTAATAGTCAGTATGTCGACTATTATGAGAGGATAGAAAAGATTTTTCACAGACACAGTCTGTAGAATAATATCGGGAAGACAACAGTCTGTCGTTGTCAGGGTAGGAAAGGATTTTTCCGGGATTTTCCACAAGGAAAATATCGAGTCAGAGACTCCTAGTTCAGGAAAAGATTTCAATAGACTTTTCCAAGTAATTGCCAGTCTAAGGACTACCACAAGATCGATCTCTAATTTGCAACTGAGATCACGGGAAAATTCGTGAATTTTCCACTGTCACGATGTATATCGTAACTAGAGAAAGGCATTGAATTTAGGGCTCATTTATTCGACGCTCGGCTATCTTTCATAGAATCTGAGGGGTCAACGTTCAAGCCAGCCACTGGCCTACCGCTCAGCGTTGCTGCGCATCCTCTCTCCCCTCCCTCTCGGTCACTGAGGGAGGCTCGAGAAAGGCCAGCAAGAGGCAGTCGAGTTCGGAGAGCCAAGTCGAGCGGTCCGAGAGAGGTGAGAAGGAAGCAGCGAGCAGCTAGCAACGTCACAGTCACCCGTACTACGTGACCTCGATTTCTTCTGCGACCGGGAGTAGTGTCGAGGCTAAAGTTGATTAGCCTCTCACACAGTGAACTCCACTGCTCTACACTCGTTTGGGGCGAGTGTTAAACGACACTAACCTGTTTGGACGACGGGTTGCCAGTTTCGACCAACGACAACCTCAGGTTGGTCGAAACCTGACTCCCCATTGGTAGGCCACCAGTGGGCATCGAGGCGAGATAGGACATCCAGGAAGGTCAGGAAAGACCTTTCCCGCAACTCCGCGGACGATCCGGACCCCAGGAGGACAGCTAGTGCCCGGCCAGTAGGACTTAGGAAAGTCCAGAGTGCTGGCCGCCGCAGCGTGCTGGTCCAGTGCGGGATCGCAAGAGGCAATCTTCTGAGCAGATTTTTGCCCACCTCTTTCTCTATCAGAGTTCCCAGTGTCGCTCTGGGCGGCTAAACTCAGTCGGCGACTGGGGTGGGCCGCCAGCAGGGGACGGGAGTCTTGGTGGGGCGTCCGTCAACACCCTCGTTCGAGTTGGGGGTTGAACAGGGTCTTGAGTGTTTTGGAGAAATGTTTCCCTCTTTAAGGAAAGAGGGGCCGTGCTTTCGCACTGCCAAACAGGGTGGTCGCGGAATGAAGGGAATAGGAACTTTGTGGTGTCAGTCGTGAAAAGGGCTTCGTGTCGGGACTAAGTCTTAGTCCTTGGGCACCGGGGTCTTCCCGGGGTCCGGGTTGTCGCGGAGCTCTGGTAAAGGCTTTCCCTGGCCTTCCCAGAGGTCCTCTTCCGGTTCCGCACTGGTTTAGTGCGCTGCGGCGGCCCGCACTCTGGACTTTTCTAAGTCCTACTTGCCGGGCACCAGCTGTCCTCCTGGGGTCCGGATCGGCCGCGGAGTTGCGGGAAAGGTTTTTCCACACCTTCCCAGATGCCCTCTTGCGATCCCGCACTGGATCAGTGCGCTGCGGCGGCCAGCACTCTGGACTTTCCTAAGTCCTACTTGCCGAGCACCAGCTGTCCTCCTGGGGTCCGGATCGGCCGCGCGGAGTTGCGGGAAAGGTTTTTCCCACACCTTCCCAGATGCCCTCTTGCGATCCCGCACTGGATCAGTGCGCTGCGGCGGCCAGCACTCTGGACTTTCCTAAGTCCTACTTGCCGAGCACCAGCTGTCCTCCTGGGGTCCGGATCGGCCGCGGAGTTGCGGGAAAGGTTTTTCCACACCTTCCCAGATGTCCTTTCTCGCCTCGATGTCCCACTGGTGGCCTACCAATGGGGAGTCAGGTTTCGACCAAACCTGACGTGTCGCCGTTGGTCGAAACTGGTAACCCGTCGTCTAAACAGGTCGATGCGAAAGCATAGCGTTCCTGGCAGTGTGGAAAACACGGCCCCGGGCAGTGCGAAAGCACGGCGTTCCTTTTGCAGTGCGCAAGCACCGCGTCCTTATTTTTGCAGTGCGAGAGCACGCGACTCATTGCAGTGCGGAAGCACGGCGTTTCCCTTGCAATGTTATTTAGGTTCTCAGAACCTGTCTGAGGTGTTGTTCACCTCGTTTTTTTGTGTTACCCGCCCCTCCTGCAGTGCGAGAGCACCGCGATTCTCATCTGCAGTGCGGAAGCACGGCGCCTCGGCAGTGTGGAAACACGGCAACTCTGCAGTGCGGGAGCACGGCGTCCTTTTCGCGATGCGAAAGCATGGTGTTCCTGGCAGTGTGGAAACACGGCGCCCTGGGCAGTGCGAAAGCACGGCGTTCCTTTTGCAGTGCGCAAGCACCGCGTCCTTATTTTTGCAGTGCGAGAGCACGGCGACTCATTGCAGTGCGGAAGCACGGCGTTTCCCTTGCAATGTTATTTAGGTTCTCAGAACCTGTCTGAGGTGTTGTTCACCTCGTTTTTTGGTTACCCGCCCCTCCTGGCAGTGCGAGAGCACCGCGATTCTCATCTGCAGTGCGAAGCACGGCGTCCTCGGCAGTGTGGCAACACGGCAACTCTGCAGTGCGGGAGCACGGCGTCCTTTTCGCGATGCGAAAGCATGGTGTTCCTGGCAGTGTGAAAACACGGCCCCGGGCAGTGCGAAAGCACGGCATTCCTTTTGCAGTGCGCAAGCACCGCGTCCTTATTTTTGCAGTGCGAGAGCACGGCGATCATTGCAGTGCGGAAGCACGGCGTTTCCCTTGCAATGTTATTTAGGTTCTCAGAACCTGTCTGAGGTGTTGTTACCCTCGTTTTTTTGTGTTACCCGCCCCTCCTGGCAGTGCGAGAGCACCGCGATTCTCATCTGCAGTGCGGAAGCACGGCGTCCTCGGCAGTGTAGTGTGGAAACACGGCAACTCTGCAGTGCGGGAGCACGGCGTCCTTTTCGCGATGCGAAAGCATAGCGTTCCTGGCAGTGTGGAACACGGCGCCCCGGGCAGTGCGAACGCACGGCGTTCCTTTTGCAGTGCGCAAGCACCGCGTCCTTATTTTTGCAGTGCGAGATCACGGCGACTCATTGCAGTGCGGAAGCACGGCGTTTCCCTTGCATGTTAATTAGGTTCTCAGAACTGTCTGAGGTGTTGTTCACCTCGTTTTTTTTTTGTGTGTTACCAGCCCTTCCTGCCAGTGCGAGAAGCACCGCGACTCTCATCTGCAGTGCGGAAGCACGGCGTCCCCGGCAGTGTGGAAACATGGCAACTCTGCAGTGCGGGAGCACGGCGTCCTTTTCGCGATGCGGAAGCATAGCGTTCCTGGCAGTGCGGAAGCACGGCGCTCTGGGCAGTGCGAAAGCACGGCATTCCTTTGGCAGTGCGAAAGCACTGCGTCCTTATTTTTGCAGTGCGAAAGCACGGCGCTTCTTGCAGTGCGAAAGCACGGCGTCCCCCATCGCAGTGCGCAAGCACAGCATGCAGGGCGAAAGCCCGGCCCGCAGGGCGAAAGCCCGGCAAAGGTATAGTGCGCGAGCTTGACCAAGGCAGTGTGGGAACACGGCAGCCAGATTGCGAGCTCGTTCCGAACGTCGTGCGCAAGCATGACACATCGGTCAGTGAGGTCTGGATTGTCATTACGCGGACGCACACCTTCGCGTGTGGGAACACCGCGGCAGTGTGAAAACACGGCACGCAGTGCGCAAGCACGGCCCGCAGGGCGAAAGCCCGGCGATTTGTTTCTGTGTTTGTGTGTTTGTTTCTGTGTTTTTGTGTTTCTGTGTTTTTGTGTTTCTGTGTTTTTTGTGTGTTTTGTGTACCCTGTGTTGTCCCTCCTGGCAGTGCGAGAGCACGGCGCTCTTACCTGCAGTGCGACAGCACGGGTCCTTCTGCAGTGTGAAAACACGGCGACTCGGCAGTGCGAAAGCACGGCGTCCATTATGTACAGTGCGAAGCACGACACTTCCCGCAGTTGTCCTGCAAGTGTGACACGGCGCTCCCCGGCAGTGCGAAAGCACGGCGCTCTCACCTGCAGTGCGGAAGCACGGCGTCCCTGGCAGTGCGGAAGCACGGCGACTCGGCAGTGCGAAAGCACCGCGTCCTTATTTTTGCAGTGCGAGAGCACGGCGACTCTTTGCAGTGCGGAAGCACGGCGTTTCCCTTGCATGCTACTTAGGTTCTCAGAACCTGTCTGAGGTGTGTTCACCTCGTTTTTTTTTTGTGTTACCCGCCCTTCCTGGCAGTGCGAGAGCACGGCGCTCTCATCTGCAGTGCGGAAGCACGTCGTCCTCGGCAGTGTGGAAACACGGCAACTCTGCAGTGCGGGAGCACGGCGTCCTTTTCGCGATGCAAAAGCATGGTGTTCCTGGCAGTGCGGAAGCACGGCGCCCCGGGCAGTGTGAGAGCACGGCATTCCTTTTGCAGTGCGAAAGCACTGCGTCCTTATTTTTGCAGTGCGAAAGCACGGCGTTTCTTGCAGTGCGAAAGCACGGCGTCCCCCCCATCGCAGTGCGGAAGCACGGCGGCCTCTTGCAGTGTGCAAACACGGCGTCCCCCATTGCAGTGCGGAAGCACGGCGGTCCTTTGCAGTGCGAAAGCACGGCGTTTCTTGCAGTGCGAAAGCACGGCGTCCCCCATCGCAGTGCGGAAGCACGGCGGCCTCTTGCAGTGTGCAAACACGGCGTCTCTTGCAGTGTGCGAACACGGCGTCTCAACGCAGTGCGAAAGCACGGCGCAGATCTTCAAGATCTTCTCTGAAGCTAGGCCTAGGATCTGGCCGGGTAGCTTGCTCATTTCTTCGGATGGTGCCGACGCATCACCACCGGTTGGCGAGGAACCAACCTGGCGCCAGTTTATGTTCGGTCTATGTGACCGGCGGAGAGGCGGCAGAATGTACTCAGGCATTTGGGACCTTCTGTCTGCCGTTTACCCCTTCCATCCTCACCCCCCCTCTCCTCCCCCTCTCTCCTTTCCCCCCCTTCCCTTAGTAGGAACAGTGTGTCACGATGTATATCGTAACTAGAAAAGGCATTGAATTTAGGGCTCATTATTCGACGATCGGCTATCTTTCATAGAATCTGAGGGTCAACGTTCAAGCCAGCCACTGGCCTACCGCTCAGCGTTGCTGCGCATCCTCTCTCCCCTCCCTCTCGGTCACTGAGGGAGGCTCGAGAAAGGCCAGGAAGAGGGCAGTCGAGTTCGGAGAGCCAAGTCGAGCGGTCGAGGTGAGAGGTGAAGGAAGAGCACGAGCAGCTAGCAACGTCACAGTAACACCGTTACTACGTGAACTCCGATTTCTTCAGCGACCGGGAGTTTGTCGTCGAGGCTAAAGTTGATTAGCCTATCACACAGTGAACTCCACTGCTCTACACTCGTGGGCGAGTGTTTAAATTGACACTTAACCTGTTTGGACGACCGGGTTGCCAGTTTCGACCAACGACAACACGTCAGGTTTGGTCGAAACCGACTCCCCATTGGTAGGCCACCAGTGGGGCATCGAGGCGAGATAGGACATCCCAGGAAGGTCAGGAAAAGCCTTTCCCGCAACTCCGGGACGATCCGGACCCCAGGAGGCAGCTAGTGCCGGCCAGTAGGACTTAGGAAAGTCCAGAGTGCTGGCCGCCGCAGCGTGCTGGTCCGTGCGGGATCGCAGTGAGGACGTCTAGGAAGGCCAGGAAAAGCCTTTCCCGCAACTCCGCGGACGATCCGGACCCCAGGAGGACAGCTAGTGCCGGCCAGTAGGACTTAGGAAAGTCTAGAGTGCTGGCCGCCGCAGCGTGCTGGTCCAGTGCGGGATCGCAAGAGGACGTCTAGGAAGGCCAGGAAAAGCCTTTCCCGCAACTCCGCGGACGATCCGGACCCCAGGAGGACAGCTATTGCCCGGCCAGTAGGACTTAGGAAAGTCCAGAGTGCTGGCCGCCGCAGCGTGCTGGTCCAGTGCGGGATCGCAGGAGGACGTCTAGGAGGCCAGGAAAAGCCTTTCCCGCAACTCCGCGGACGCCGGACCCAGGAGGACAGCTAGTGCCCGGCCAGTAGGACTTAGGAAAGTCTAGAGTGCTGGCCGCCGCAGCGTGCTGGTCCAGTGCGGGATCGCAAGAGGACGTCTAGGAAGGCCAGGAAAAGCCTTTCCCGCAACTCCGCGGACGATCCGGACCCCAGAGGAGGACAGCTAGTGGCCCGGCCAGTTGGACTTAGGAAAGTCAGACTGTGGCCGCCGCAGCGCAGTAGTCCAGTGCGGGATCGCAAGAGGACGTCTAGGAAGGCCGGAAAAGCCTTTCCGCAACTCCGCGGACGATCCGGACCCCAGGAGGACAGCTAGTGCCCGGCCAGTAGGACTTAGGAAAGTCCAGAGTGCTGTGCCGCCGCGCGCCGCAGCGCACTAGTCCAGTGCGGGATCGCAAGAGGACGTCTAGGGAGGCCAGGACAAGCCTTTCCCGCAACTCCGCGGCCGATCCGGACCCCGGGAGGACAGCTAGTGCCCGGCCAGTAGGACTTAGGAAGTCCAGAGCGCGGGCCGCCGCAGCGCACTAAACCAGTGCGGAACCGGAAGAGGACCTCTGGGAAGGCCAGGGAAAGCCTTCACCAGAGCTCCGCAACTAACCCGGACCCCGGGAAGACACCCGGTGCCAAGGACTAAGAGACTTAGTCCCGACACGAAGCCCTTTCTCACCACACGAACTAACCCCGCAAGGTTCCTATTCCCTTCATTCCGCGACCAACCCTGTTTGGCAGTGCGAAGTTTTGCATCAGAATTGATACACAAGGAGCTTAATGTATCTTTCCATAAGCAACAGATGCTCTCTTGTATCTTCTCAAAAGCAATTATTGGTTTAATCCGAAAGATACACAAGAGCTTTAATGTATCAGTCCTTGAGCAACAGATGCTCGTTGTATCTTCTCTAAAGCAACGCGTTGCATCCGAAAAGATACACAAAGAGCTT
>NW_024094835.1:0-10357 GCF_014356525.2 Nilaparvata lugens
GTTTCATCCGAAAAGATACACAAGGAACTTTAACGTATCGTTACATAAGCAACAGATGATATTTTGTATCTTCTCAAAAGCAACGTGTTGCATCAGAATTGATACACAAGGAGCTTCAATGTAACTTTCCTTAAGCAACAGGTGCTCGTTGTATCTTCTCAAAAGCAACGTGTTGCATCCGAAAAGATACAAAAGAGCATCTGTTGCTTATGGAAAGATACATTGAAGCTCTTTCTGTATATATTCGGATGCAAAACGTTGCTTTAGAGAAGATACAAAAGAACATCTGTTGCTCAAGAACGATACATTAAAGCTCCTTGTGTATCAATTCTGATGCAACACGTTGCTTTTGAGAAGATACAAAAGAGCATCTGAAACATACATTAAAGCTCTTTGTATATCATTCAACAATGTGCTTTGGAGAAGATACAAAAAAGCATCTGTTGCTCAAGGACTGATACATTAAAGCTCTTTGTGTATCTTTTCGGATGCAACACGTTGCTTATGTAGAGCATCTGTTGCTTATGTAGCGATACGTTAAAGTTCCTTGTGTATCTTTTCGGATGAAACAAATTGCTTTTGAGAATATACAAAAGAGCATCTGAACATACATTAAAGCTCTTTGTATATCCTTCAAAAATGTGCTTTGGAGAAGATACAAAAAGCATCTGTTGCTCAAGGACTAATACATTAAAGCTCTTTGTGTATCTTTTCGGATGCAACGCGTTGCTTCAGAGAAGATACAAAAGAACATCTGTTGCTCAAGAAATGATACATTAAAGCTCTTTGTGTATCAATTCTGATGCAACACGTTGCTTTAGAGAAGATACAACGAGCATCTGTGCTCAAGAACTGATACATTAAAGCTCTTTGTGTACATTTTCAGATGCGAAACACGTTGCTTCTGAGAAGATACAAAAGAGCATCTGTTGCTCAAGAACTGATACATTAAAGCTCTTTGTGTATCAATTCTGATGCAAAACGTTCTTTTGACAAGATACAAAAGAGCATCTGTTGCTTATGGAACCATACGTTAAAGATCCTTGTGTATCTTTTCGTATGCAACACGATGCTTTAGAGAAGATACAAAAGAGCATATGTTGCTCATGGAAAGATACATTGAAGCTCTTTCTGTATATATTCGGATGCAAAACGTTGCTTTAGAGAAGATACAACGAGCATCTGTTGCTCAACGCCTGATACATTAAAGCTCTTTGTGTATCTTTTCGGATGCAACGCGTTGCTTTAGAGAAGATACAACGAGCATCTGTTGCTCAAGGACTGATACATTAAAGCTCTTTGTGTATCTTTTCGGATTAAACCAATAATTGCTTTTGAGAAGATACAAGAGAGCATCTGTTGCTTATGGAAAGATACATTAAAGCTCCTTGTGTATCAATTCTGATGCAAAACGTTGCTGTTGAGAAGACCTTGAACGAAAACGAATGCCAGCTGATAGACTGTGTTGTGCTAAAAAGACGTAACTACTTGGAATATAGAAATTGGCCATTTTTGTGTATGGAATACGGGCTCAAGTACACTCAACAATAAAATTTCAATTTTTCGACTAAATTTGACTTATGATGCATGATTTTGGACCGCCTTGACAAGCCAAGAAGAATGAAGTGTAGTACGATGAAATCTGAGCATTGTGTCAAAAGTTATAAGTGTTTGAAATTTTGATCCTTGAGGTGTCCTTAAGCGCGCCTTTCCACTAGGAAATACTGAAATGAAGTGCATCTAACGGGTGATTCATAGAACATAATCTCATGAACTTATGTCATTGTGCGAAATATCGATGTGAGGACAATGTAGTTGGTGATGATGGTTGAACCTGAAAATTAGGTGTTTTCACAATACAAGGAACATTGTTGTCAGGTGTACCTGGAAATCCATATGAGATAGAGCACTCTACCTGATCTCAGATTATAGAGCACAAAAATACGCCCAGAGGGATTTTGAATTATACATCTAAATGGTAAAAAGATATTGTTGATCAAAAACTAAAATTCATCAAAATTGATTTTTTTCTTCAAATTTCACTCATTTTTGAAAAATTATAACTCAGTACTCATTGGAGATAGAGAGTTCCGAAAGATCTCATTTTATTCAGAGTTTTTTATTAATAAAACTCTGAATAAAATGAGATCTTTCGGAACTCTCTATCTCCAATGAGTACTGAGTTATAATTTTTCAAAAATGAGTGAAATTTGAAGAAAAAAAATCAATTTGATGAATTTAGTTTTGATCAACAATATCTTTTTACCATTTAGATGTATAATTCAAATCCCTCTGGGCGTATTTTGTGCTCTATAATCTGAGATCAGGTAGAGTGCTCTATCTCATATGGATTTCCAGGTACACCTGACAACAATGTTCCTTGTATTGTGAAAAACACCTAATTTCAGGTTCAACCATCATCACCAACTACATTGTCCTCACATCGATATTTCGCACAATGACATAAGTTCATGAGATTATGTTCTATGAGAATCACCGTTAGATGCACTTCATTTCAGTATTCCTAGTGGAAAGGCGCGCTTAAGGACACCTCAAGGATCAAAATTTCAAACACTTATAACTTTTGACACAATGCTCAGATTCATCGTACTACATCATTCTTCTTGGCTTGTCAAGGCGGTCCAAAATCATGCATCATAAGTCAAATTTAGTCGAAAAATTGAAATTTTATTGTGAGTGTACTTGAGCCCGTATTCCAATACACAAAAAATGGCCAATTCTATATTCCAAGTAGTTACGTCTTTTTAGCACAACACAGTCTATCAGCTGGCATTCGTTTTCGTTCAAGGTCTTCTCAACAGCAACGTTTTGCATCAGAATTGATACACAAGGAGCTTAATGTATCTTCCATAAGCAACAGATGCTCTCTTGTATCTTCTCAAAAGCAATTATTGGTTTAATCCGAAAAGATACACAAGAGCTTTAATGTATCAGTCTTGAGCAACAGATGCTCGTTGTATCTTCTCTAAAGCAACGCGTTGCATCCGAAAAGATACACAAAGAGCTTTAATGTATCAGGCGTGAGCAACAGATGCTCGTTGTATCTTCTCTAAAGCAACGTTTTGCATCCGAATATATACAGAAAGAGCTTCAATGTATCTTTCCATGAGCAAACATATGCTCTTTTGTATCTTCTCTAAAGCATCGTGTGCATACGAAAAGATACACAAGGATCTTTAACGTATGGTTCCATAAGCAACAGATGCTCTTGTATCTTGTCAAAAGAAACGTTTTGCATCAGAATTGATACACAAAGAGCTTTAATGTATCAGTTCTTGAGCAACAGATGCTCTTTTGTATCTTCTCAGAAGCAACGTGTTTCGCATCTGAAAATGTACACAAAGAGCTTTATGTATCAGTTCTTGAGCAACAGATGCTCGTTGTATCTTCTCTAAAGCAACGTGTTGCATCAGAATTGATACACAAAGAGCTTTAATGTATCAGTTCTTGAGCAACAGATGTTCTTTGTATCTTCTCTGAAGCAACGCGTGCATCCGAAAAGATACACAAAGAGCTTTAATGTATTAGTCCTTGAGCAACAGATGCTTTTGTATCTTCTCCAAAGCACATTTTGAAGGATATACAAAGAGCTTTAATGTATGTTTCAGATGCTCTTTTGTATATCTCAAAAGCAATTGTTTCATCCGAAAAGATACACAAGGAACTTTACGTATCGCTACATAAGCAACAGATGCTCTACATAAGCAACGTGTTGCATCCGAAAAGATACACAAAGAGCTTTATGTATCAGTCTTGAGCAACAGATGCTTTTTTGTATCTTCTCCAAAGCACATTGTTGAATGATATACAAAGAGCTTTAATGTATGTTTCAGATGCTCTTTTGTATCTTCTCAAAAGCAATTTGTTTCATCCGAAAAGATACACAAGGAACTTTAACGTATCGTTACATAAGCAACAGATGATATTTTGTATCTTCTCAAAAGCAACGTGTTGCATCAGAATTGATACACAAGGAGCTTCAATGTAACTTTCCTTAAGCAACAGGTGCTCGTTGTATCTTCTCAAAAGCACAGGTTTCAGAAGAAGAAGAAGAGGAGGAGGAGAGAGAAAACTGTCAAACTGTCAAGTGTCGCAAACATGCCAGTCGGGAACCAACAGGGAACCGTTCTTGGCCGTTGTCCAATTAGTCAGAAATTGGTTATATCGGTTGTATTAATTGTAATATATTGGTTGTATAATGTTGGGGGCCTATAGTGAGGTCCACGTTATAATGACAGTATTTGATCAACTTTGGTTTTGCTATCCTTGTCTATCATTCGACAAAGCCGGTGGTACTATCCTTTTCTAGGTTCACAACGATGCCAAGTATGTTTTTGACAGTGTAGAAATATAATTAATTAATACAGAGAATCGGCATCGCTATTCTCCTATCTTTATCCACTGTCATTATAACGTGGACCTCACTATAGTCAAAAATATGGCCGCCTGGGTGAGTACAATGCAAACTGTCAAGTGTCGCAAACATGCAAGCCCTCGAACAGGGAACCGTTCTTGGCCGGTATCCAATTAGTCTATAATATCGGGGGCCTAGTCAAAAATATGGGCGCCCGGGTGAGTACAATCATAGAGAAAAGATAGCATAAGTAGATATCCCATGGTATAGCGCGTTTATGTCGCAACTTTTACTGTTATCTCAAGCCGATAGTCCACGTAGTTCTTTCCTGTGAAGCTGTGTGACGCTGGTAGTCTCTCATATTGTGCCGTTCATACACACTTACCCGGTCAAAACAGTAAAAATCGACAATAATCGGCTTGAGATAACAGTAAAAGTTGCGACATAAATTCCCTATACCATGGGATATCTACTTACTCTATTGTTTCTCTATGGTATAATGCAAACTGTCAAGTGTCGCAAACATAGAAGCCCTCGAACAGGGAACCGTTCTTGGCCGTTGTCCAATTAGTCAATAATATCGGGGGCCTAGACAAAAATATGGGGCCTATAGTGAGGTCCACGTTATAATGGCAGTGAAGAAAGATAGGAGAACAACGTTGCCAAGTCTCTCCATTTTGCCACTGACTGTACACAACTATTACTTAATTCATCCCATCAAATTTAATCTAAGAATAATTATCATGTCCTTAATAAAATAATCAATTTAATGTCAAATTAATCAAGGAAATATATTTTTTCATAATCGGTTTGCGGTTGCAGGACACGGCGACAGTCTGGGCCGCCAGGTGCCGACACTGGTGGAGGGTTGGCGGGCGCGCTTGTGGGTGCAGTTGCGTGCGGCAGCGTGCACACAGTAGCCGTGGCACAGGACGGCCGCACAGTCTGGTCGTTTGGTTCGGGAGACTGCGGCAAGCTGGGTCACGGCGACACTGCCCTTGTGTCACGACCGAAGGCTATTGCCGCCCTTCAGGTGGGTCACATAATCTATCAAATCAAACTCATTTCCTCATCATCTATCTATATACTAATAAGAGAGAGTAGGGTTGTGTTTGTTCGCATCAAAACATGTCAACTTGTGGATTGCATACCGGAAAAACGGGAATGATTTAGATCTCCAAATTTTGCACATAGATTCTAAAAATATCAATCTCGTGCACCTCGAAGCCCGAATTTCAATTTTGTTTCTAGATTTCTCAGAATTAATGTGGAATAGTTATTTGTGCAACTAGTGAGCAAAGTGACAGTTTGCTGCACCGAAAGAAACGTTTACGCCCGAGCCGTAGGCGAGGGCGGAATGGTTTCTTGAGTGCAGCAGAGGAACTTTGCGCACGTATTTCACATTAAGTTTTTCCTACAGTTACCATTGAATATGAAAAGTGGGTAATTATGGGTGAAATTCCCTGAAATCCATCAAATGTTTTTCTGTGTAATTTTATTATTAATAGCCTTAATTTATTTAAAATTGAATAATAATAATTGAATTATAATGATTAGTAATTCAATTGAAAATTTATGTGACTGCTTGAAGGGGGTTTATCTTATGTAAGCATTGAAATGACTATAATGAAGGCACATAATGGCAAGGCAACGCTGTTCTCCACTGCCATTATAACGTGGGCCTCACTATGAGTGCAGTTACCAACTTAATTTTGATTTTGCTGCATTGGTGCTCCATATAACCTACTAACTATTTTGCGTTGTCATGCTACAAATCTGGAGTATGCATAGTACTCACTTTGCGCACTAGTGCGGAAAAGTGATTCTTTGCGGCCTGCAATCAGTGCACAAATGGTCGCTTTTCAAGGTATCTGTAGGAAAAATACTTTTTCTCCCTCAGGAAAATTGTTGCATTCGGCTTCACCTCGGGCTTCAAACTTTTTCCCACAGGGAGAAAAAGTCGTACTTTTCACTCTAGATATACAATAGTTATTTGTGCAACTAGTGCGCAAAGTGACAGTTTGCTGCACCGAAAGAAACGTTTACGCCCGAGCCGTAGGCGAGGGCGGAATGGTTTCTTGAGTGCAGCAGAGGAACTTTGCGCACGTATTTCACATTAAGTTTTTCCTACAGTTACCATTGAATATGAAAAGTGGGTAATTATGGTAAAATTGCCTGAAATGCATCAAATGTTTTTCTGTGTAATTTTATTATTGATAAAAACCTTAATCCTAAAATCCTAAAGTCCTCGTTGTCGTTGGTTATAATATATAATGAATAATAATTAGCGCGTTGTGCTTGGTTGCACCTCTGCTCACTATAGCAGCCACAGCAGTCACTGTTACCAACTTCATTTTGATTTTGCTGCACTGTTGCTCCATATAACCTACTAAGTATTTTGCGTTGCCATGTTGCAAATCTGGAGTGCAGAAAAATTTTTCCCGCACTAGAGCGGAAAAGTGATTCTTTGCGTTCTGTAATCAGTGCAGCAATGGCCACTTTTCAACGTAACTGTAGGAAAATTAATTCATGGCACATGAATTCATAACTATGTTAATATAGAACTATAATCTAGAGCAAGGTACCTAGAATACGTATTCTAGGTACATTGATCTAGAGAGACTACCTATTCGAAACAGATTGGTAACTAAATTAATAGCCAGTCGAATTTTGTCAGGTTTACATCAAGTTGAGGAAGGTTTCTGAACAAGATTTGAGTCATATCACTTTATTATGTTAGTATCAAGTTATGATATGTTAGTATCAAGAATTTATCTATACTATAATAAAGGAAAGAACTGGCTTATACACATACGGGATATGAAAATTATGTTTGACGCATCATCACGTCTAAACTACTGGACTGAATTCAACTTTAAATTTTTCTTAATTAACTGAGAATGGTTCTATGCCAACTTCAAACTCTACAATATCCCACTCAGTCAAGTTTTCAGTTTGTCAAGTTTCAAAATGGACCCTTGCGGGGCACGGGTACCTGCTAGTACTATAATAAAGGAAGAACTGGCTTATACACGTACGGGATAGGAAATTCATGTTTTACGCATCATCTATAGGGTCTGTATAATAAGTAACGGACTGACCTCAGGAAATTTTTTATGGGCAAAATATTTTATTTATTTACAATGCAAATGACACTAATGTAATAACATTGAAAGATGAAATAATAAGGTAGTCCTTGTGCTATTTTTCTTCCATATTTATAAGTGACAAAGTCCAAGAGAAGGTTAGAATTTCACGTGTACAATTTTTATAAAATTTTAGTCCAAAATAAACATTAAAACTATAAATTTCGAATTTAGATGGCTTGAATTAGAAATATTCCACTCAAAAAAATATGTACACTTTATCATTGGATATCTTCTAAGTAGTCCCTATTGGAGACTATAAAACGCTGTTACCGGATTTTCAAATCCCTGAACGCTCCCTGGAAGTCGACAACCTCTATGCTGTCTAGAGCCCTCGTCGTAGCACGTTGAACGTTTTTCAGAGTCCCGAACCGCGTCCCCTTAAGTTGTCTCTTGATCTTGGGGAACAAAATGAATTCTGGTGGTGACATAGGAGGATGTGGCAACGTTAACCTCGACTGTTGGCCTACTGCTCGGTGACGAGTAGGCAGGGTGGCACAAACTCTTTGTGAAGAGAGTTCACCGTCGACTAACCGCCCGGGTTCATCGAGCCCGTCCGGGGATTGCCGATTCGTGGATCCTCCATCACGACAATGCTCCGTCGCACACCTGCCTGCTCGTCACCGAGCAGTTGGCCAACAGTCGAGGGTAACGTTGCCACATCCTCCTTACAGCCCAGATATGGCACCATCGGACTTCGTTTTGTTCCCCTTGATCAAAAGACAACTCAAGGGGGCGCGGTTCGGGACTCTGGAAAACGTTCAACGTGCTACGACGAGGGCTCTAGACAGCATAGAGGTTGTCGACTTCCAGGGAGCGTTCAGGGATTTGAAATTCCGGTATCAGCGTTTTATCGACTCCAATAGGGACTACTTTGAAGGTACCATCTAATGAAGAATTATACATATTTTGCAAATAAAAAATGTCCTGAGGTCAGTCCGGTTACTTATTGTACAGACCCTGTATATCTATACTATAATAAAGAACTGGTTTAAACTCGTACGGGATAAGAAAATCATGAATGACGCATCATATATGATATATAACTAGCCGTCAGGCTCACTTCGCTCGCCATATCCGTCTAACCAGGGGGCTCCGCTCCCTGGACCCCCGACTGGATCGTCCAAAAATGAGATCAGCGGGCTCAATCATTGTCGCTCGCCTGCATGTAGACCTCAACGGAACCTCTGTACCAAATTTGAACGTTTTTGGTCCGGTAGATTTTTAGTTCTGCGAGTGTGAGTGAGTCAGTCAGTGAGTGAGTGTCATTTCGCTTGATATATATATATATATATATATAGTTATGGAAACACGCCAATCTGACCCTCACTACAATTCTGACCCGGCAACACTACAATTCTGACCCTGTATATATTTCATTGAACAATACATTCTGACCTGGTCAGAAATGGCATGTTCTCATACAATAAAGTTATTTATCTGTTCTTATTAGATTACAAGTACAAATTTACAATTTTTCAAACAAAATAAGTTTTAGCAATAATATTATTCTATAAGTGAAAGTTATTCTCTTAAAAAATATTTTTATTTATTTGGCATACGTCAAAAAAGTTTAACATAATTGATAAACATGACATGACAAAGAGAATAATTGTTCAATATTTTTTCAATACAACTATTTTTTGGCCTATTATGACTATATTGCCGTTTTTGCGAAGATATGGTTATCCTTCATCATACATAGGCCAAAATACAATGCCAAACAGACCATACACCAGTTATAATTAGTCAAAAATAGAGGCTTTAGTCTAAATAGAGTTCAAAAGCTGTTCTTTAGACTACTGTTGATAGTTGGAAAAATTATTTCTGAGCAACTCTCTCACTTCCACCACCCACTTATTTTCCGAAACAAAATGTTTCTAACATGTCAAAAAAGCATGTTCTATGTTCGTAATTAACTAGCATAATCATTAATTAAAAAATAGCTAAAGCGAAGTCAGATATAGGAATGATTCAGACCTCAAAAAGAGGAAACATTCTCTCAGTTATTCAGCTATTCTTCTCGAAAATCTTATTATAATTATAGGATACTGCAAAGATTAATTATTATCTATTGATAATAATTAAAAAATATATATTATATACCGGTATATCAAGATAAATAATTATTATCTTAAATAAACTATAAAAAAGTTATCAATTAATACGTCATCCCATAGTTTTGGGAGAAGTGATATTTTTTCAATTACAACAGAAAAATTAATTTCATTTCAACCCTTCAACAAGTCTAAACCCTTTCCAGCCCTGCTGTGATATCGGAGATGATATTTTACATATAATTCTGTAGTTGAATGGAAACTCAATAAAATCGCAATTCACGCAATTTGGCAACGCCGTTATTTTGTCTGGAGGAGGCCCAAGTCTCAACTTATTTTATTCAGATTATAAGAGAAGTACATGAATTCACATTTCTCAGGATTGAATTTACATAATTCCAGTATAATTTTCTCAATTCTAATAGAATAAAAAAATAAATAAAAATGATTAAATAAATTAGAAGTTTTAAACTGCTCTCCTGTAAAAAGCTGCTGATATACTGCTACCGTTTTCCCCCTCAGCCCTTTCTCACACCATACCTCATTTCATGACATATTGTAAGAAATCGAAACTTACCAAAATTACAAAGCTTACAAAAATTAACAGAACTGGCTGACTGTTAGGTTGCCTGCCATTTTAATATTCAATAGTTTAATAGAAACACAATAAAAATATAATGTTGCTTTATACTTGAATAGTTTTATCGATTCAAAACTTTTGTTCTTTAGTTTATCATCATTCTCAAGTTTTGTATTCTCAAAGACAACGCATATATCCT
>NW_024094836.1:0-9242 GCF_014356525.2 Nilaparvata lugens
TCCCATTAACTCTCTACCAAACGTTTATTTCATTTATTCAACTGACGATTTATTTATAATGAAAATTTTGTAAAAGTTATAATTATATGAAGATTTAAGAACAAAACAGAAAATGTTAAAGTAATATAATTATGTAAGTAGTATAATTATCTAGTAGTAATAATAGAATTATTTCAACTATCTTGAAAGAGATTGATTGATTGATTGAGTACTTTATTTATGTAGATTACAATATATACTGGCTTATACACTTATATACAATAGCTTACAATACAGCAAAATTATAGATGAATTTACATAACATAAACAAGAAAATAATTATTGAACAGTACAATGATATAAAAAAAAGCATTTGGAATACCCATACAAATATATTGTAATGCATCTACATAAATTGGCGGAGCTTTTGGACATATTAATGTCCATTCTTCAGAAAGATATTCAAAATATCTTCCCCACTAACTCTCTACCAGAACGTTATTTTCATTTATTCAACTAAAGATTTATTTATCAATGAAAATTTTTAAAATTTTAATTAATATATGACGATTTAAAACAAAACATAAAATGTTAAAGTAATATAATTATTTAGTAGTAGATAATATAATTATCTCAACTATCTTGAGAGAGAGAGAAAGAGATTAAGATTCAGATTCCTTTATCATGTGTAACAAAACATAATTCAAATTACGTTCTAGCGTTAAAAATAAATACTGAATGAAAAAGACTAAGAAATTGTCAAAAAACCACTGATTTATTGATAATTAGAAAGACCGGTTTCGGTTATTACACCATTGTCAATCTCTGATAAACTTGTCAGAGTTTACATTGTTTACATTACAGAGTTTACATTAAACATTGTCAATCTCTCAGTTTATCAAGATTGACAATGTGTAATAACCGAAACCGGTCTTTCTAATTATCATAATCTGTGGTTTTTTTCAATTTCTTAGTCCTTTTTCATTCAATATGAATAATTACCACAATATCAACTTCTCAACTACACAGAAAAAAATAAATACCACTATCAGTAAAATGACATGGTGAATCATATTAGACTAATGAGACTTATTGAGCAAGACTAACATATTAGTTCTACAATAATATTGAGCAAGAAAAGAGAGAGAAGAGTGAGAGAGAGAATAATAAATCAGAAGGAGAAGAGAGCAATATTTCAAGATTTTCCACATTGAAACGTGTTGCTATTCGCAGATCACGTTGACCAATAACACGCGTTTATTTCACAGTTTTATATTTCGTACGTTTGACGGTCGCATAAACAATGCTTTCACTGCAACCTGTCAGCATTGGTTAAATGTGAAGCATTCATGTTATTATGAAGAATTACTGACATTTTAAAGTGAATCATACCTCATGGGAGACGGATCATTTTTTATTTATATCGGGAACAATATTTTACTACATTCCTAGGGCTAGTTTTACGGCTACAAATTGCCTTCGACCATAAAATACAGCAAGTTACAGCATGTTTTATGTTATTGTCCGATTGCCTGTTAAATCACGTGCTTCATACGAATTTGTTACACCAATATAAAATTGTGAAAGCTGATAATTGAATCAATTTTTCCCATAATTTTAAGATGATCGTGAATGATGGAATATTTTATCCTTATTCTAAGTAGGAGGGTCTATTAAATAATTGTTGAGCAATGAAAGTGGAGGTGATGTGCCAAATATACAATTAAATCATTTCTGATTATTATTTGATGAAAATCCAAATTAAAACCTGTAATTTACCCCCAAGACTTCTGCTACTGCAAATATTGACAACAGGGTAAACAGCTAGATGGAAAATTGCAATATCTAAGTAATTTCCATCCAAGTCATTTCTCATCCGATAGAAACACAAAACAATAATTGAAATAGTTCAGCACTAACTCGATACATTCAATATTGAATATTCAATAAATATACTGTAATAAATAAAACTGAGTATGAAGACTCGTGAAAAAGAAAATTTAAAAAACTATTTTTTATTTATATTGATCAATCTTTTGTGAAGTAAAAGCTCATGTAAGAATAGCAGAATAATATGGAGCCGTTTTATGATTGGTTTTTGATTTGAGGTAGGACGTCTACCATTGGCCAAGACAAGACACGCCCACATTGGGCAGAGCATTCAAACTACAGACATGATACACAAAAGTTATTTATTGAACAACAGCAATAATTGAGACACTAATAAACGATTCTTGAAACTTTCTTAGGCACAGGGGTGCCCATCCCCCCAATGGTTCATGTCGCAAATTCCCCCTAGAATTCTCAAAATTTGGAATCCATTTAGGTACTTAAAAACTGTATATTGAAAAATCCCCCCATTTTCCCTAGTTTTTTTTCCAAAAATCCCCCCCCCCCCAAAATTCAGCATCATGTCGCAACTTGCGACATAAAAACATGCTGTGGGCACCCCTGCTTAGGCAAACATGCCAAGGTTTCTAACAGTTTCTGATTCTGATTTCACAAGCTTGCTTGACTGAGAACGTTTTCAAAAAAAATCTGGTGTGGTACACTCACACAACTTTCCTTGCTCATTGAACTATAAGCCTCATTATCAAACGAGAATAATTTAGGGGAATAACATAATGACGATTGACGGCAACATATTTGCAGCTACGATCAGACTACTGTATATGTGTTATACAATTGTTTTCAGAGTACTTTTCCCTTTATGTAATTGTGAAATTCGGTGATTTTTTTTTGAAATTCGTCAAAACAGCTGTTCTACAGATGAAATATCTTGACTATGACTGTGTTCTTTTTATAAACTGCTCTACCTACCGTACCCACGGTATATGGAAAAGAAAAAGTAAAACCGTGTACCTACCTATCTCATGCACGAGAAGGAGGTTACAAAGTCCATTTCTCAAGGATTGGATGGACCCCCCATTAGTACCCCAGGAAAAAGACTCATGTCAGTTGATAGAGCTAATAAATAACTATACAGGGTATAGATTTGAAAAAAAATCGTTAGAGCCGTTTTCGAGAAAGCCGTGAAAAACATGGCTTTTTAGTCATTATCCGCCATTTTTCTCAAGAATATTACGGAGCTCCTGGAATTTTCCCAGAAATGAGACTCATGCCAGTTGATAGGGCTTATAAATAGCTATCCATGGTATAATTTGAAGGAAATCGTTGGAGCCGTTTTCGAGAAAACCGTGAAAAACATGGCTTTTTAGTCATTATCCGCCATTTTTCTCAAGAATATTACGGAGCTCCTGGAATTTTCCCAGAAATGAGACTCATGCCAGTTGATAGGGCTTATAAATAGCTATCCATGGTATAAATTTGAAGGAAATCGTTGAAGCCGTTTTCGAGAAAACCGTGAAAACAGTGTATTTTAGTCATTATCCGCCATTTTTCTCAAGATATTACGGAGCTCCAGAAATTTTCCCTGAAATGAGACTTATGCCAGTTGATAGGGCTTATGAATCCATATACTGTACTTAAAACCGAAGCTGTTTTTAAAATACCATACACATATCCATGGTATAAATTTGGAGAAAATCGTTAGAGCCATTTTCGAGAAAAACGTGAAAAACATGGTTTTTAGTAATTATCCGCCATTTTTTCCGCCATCTTGAATTGAATTTTATTGAATCTCTTATTGTCGGGTCCTCATGGTATAAGGACCTTAAGTTTAAAATTTCAAGTCAATCGGTTAATTAGGAATGGAGTTATCGTGTTCACAGAAATACACACATACACACACACACACACACACAGACCAATACCCAAAAATCATGTTTTTACTCAGGGGACCTTGAAACGTATAGAAAACTTGAAATTGGGGTACCTTAATTTTTTTTGGAAAGCAATATTTTCCTTACCTATGGTAGTAGGGCAAGGAAAGTAATAATGAACGTCTCAAATACGTAAAAATGGGTTGATAGAATTGGCTAACACGGACTCGCTGATTCCATCTAAAACTACCGTATGAATCAAAACTGCTCTGATCGGTGTAGTATTGATTCATATGGCAGTTCAACATGGATTCAGCGAGTTCGAGTTAGCCAATTCTATCAACCCGTAAAAATAGCTAACAAAATCTAGAGTTGAAAGCAGTTGAGAAAAATTCAATTTAATAATTTTAACAAATACAGAAACACTTTTCAAGGACATAAATTTGCTCACCTATCTAATTTTAATTTTTCTAACCCCGCGCATCAACAGCTGTATTTTCATCAAAAATTCACCTTTTCTGAAGATTGAAACACTCATAAAAGTTCATAAATGATGAAGTTTCAACAACACCTAATTCATCCAATAACCTTCATAATTCTTCAATGTTGTTTTCCATCACGAAATGCTTATTATTAAATCACTTTTTGCTATTAGAAAAAACGACTAACAGTCAGATAATCAAGAAGATGGCGAACCTGCCGAAAAATCTCGTTGTCACATTCTGTTTTTGTTATTGTAGTGATTTGTGTATTGTTGGTGTGCAACTCTTTGTATGGAGCATGGCCCTTATGTCAATAGATTTTATTGACCGAGCGAAGTGAGGTCTAAGATTCATTGACCGAGCAAAGTGAGGTCTAAGATTCAAGTCGACGGTTTGGCATTTGATGTTTAAATGTTTGAATGTTTAAATGTTTATATGTTGCGCATTTACGGCGAAACGCGGTAATAGATTTTCATGAAATTTGACAGGTATGTTCCTTTTTTAATTGCGCGTCGACGTATATACAAGGTTTTTTGGAAATTTTGAATTTCAAGGATAATATGGAAGAGAAGAGCCCTCCTTCATACGCCAATATTACCGTAAAAATCAGACTATAGAATTATTCATCATAAATCTGCTGACAAGTGATTACACAGATGTGTGGAGAAGCCAGTCTATTACTGTATTTCCATAAGGTCTATAGTTTCAATCCGATACTTGTGGATGAGAATACTGCGTGAGGTCTACTGTTCACAGAACTACTAGTATAAAAGGAAAAAGGAGCCTCCTTCATACGCCAATATTAGAGTAAAAATGAGACTATAGAATTATTCATCATAAATCACTGACAAGTGATTACACGGATGTTGTGGAGAAGCCAGTCTATTGCGTATTTCCATAAGGTCTATAGTTTCAATCAGGTACTTGTGGATGAGAATACTGCGTGAGGTCTACTGTTCACAGAACTACTAGTATAAAAGGAAAAAGGAGCCTCCTTCATACGCCAATATTAGAGTAAAAATCAGACTATAGAATAATTCAGCTGACAAGTGATTACACAGATGTGTAGAGAAGCCAGTCTATTGCTGTATTTCTATAAGGTCTATAGTTTCAATCCGGTACTTGTGGATGAGAATGCGTGATGTCCACTGTTCACAGAACTACTAGTTTATTTATTATCCACCCATTTAGGAGATTGAAGCACTTCTCAAATCGTTCTCAAATCTCAAAAAACCACATCAGATCAACACCAAATTCGTAGAATTGAGAATACTACTCAACTAAACCAACAAATTACACGGAGAGCTTCAAATTTGATTTTGATCCCTAAATAATCCTCAGATTCCCAGCTGCACACTGGATTAAGTTCATCACTGTTACAAGTGCTAGAGCAAGATTCACTACAAATTTTCAGCATTGGTTATACGGGAAGCATTTGATTTTATATACGAGGAGCACTGACAGAAGAAAATGACTGTCACTATAGTATGATTCACTTTTAATCTGTCAGCATTAGTTAAATAAGAAACATTGTATGTTATACATGAAGAATCCTGTCAGTTTAGAATCAATCTCACCATATATACATGAGGGTAAATTTTTATGCTCACACAGAGAATACGTTATAAGTTATAGATATAGAACATGTTCATTCATATGGTGATAACCGTACGAATACAGATATACAGTTCATTGTTATAACTGGCACAGTGAGCTTGAAATACAGCAGAGGCTTTGAAGTGGGACTTTTTATCCTCTCTCTTTTTTACAAGACCACCAGGATTAGCGCACTCACTCTTCACAAATGCGTTAGTGGAAGAGCTTTATTTCATTCTTCCTTTCAACATTATTTTCCCTTCTTTTTCCACTTCGTGTGACGTTTCTTCTATCCTACTCATCGTATCGTTGTTCTTCTTTCTCCTTATTCGTCAACCTGCCACTTCTTCCACATCCTGATTCATCAATTTTCTTCATTCTCTTTCAGGTTGTACATCTAACTTCGTCATCCCACTACTTCAACAAGATATATTTCAGCAATTCTCTTCATTTAACTTCTTCTTCTTCTCTTCCTCCTCCACCTACTGCTCCTCCTCCTCCTTCTTCCTCTTCTCCCTCTTCTTCGCATCATCATCTTCTTCTTCTCCATCATAGTAGAGAGTCTCCTTTTTTGGTAGAGAGTAAGTGGGAAGGATATTTTTAATATTCTTTCCGAAGAATGGACATTGATAGGTCCAAAGCTCCGCCAATTTATGTAGATGCATAACAATATGATTATTATCTATAGTTATTATATTGCAAATTACTTTTTCATATCATATACAGTTCAATAATTATTTTCTTAGTCTATATTATGTAAATTCATCTATAATTTTGCTGTATTGTAAGCTATTGTATATAATGTATAGCTATATATGTAATCTACATAAATAAAGTACTCAATCAATCAATCAATCAATCAATCAATAGTCATCATCATCACCATCGTCCTACTCATTCTACCCCTGTATCTTTTTTGCAATCTACTCTTCATCACAAACACATTTATCACTTTTTGAGCTCCTCATCTTCCTCTACCTTTCTCTGTTTCTTTCTCATCATCTCTTTCCTTCACCAACAGTTTCCTGTTATTCTTTCACTTCCATTCTTCATCACTTGATAAAACTCTACACTTCTGTCTAAAAATGAAGAAACCAAATAATGGTGGAGGAAGAAGAAGATTTAACGCTTAAAAAGTTATGAAAGCTTCAAAAACTATTTTTGGTAGAATATAGTGATTGATGTTTATTTATTCATAATGAAACACTGTAATATTGTCTAAAAATATCACGAATTCATGATATTCTTAGACAATATCATCTATTCATATCAAATATCATATCAGTATACGTTGAATGGGAAGCATTGGATGTTTAGACATGGAACAAATGCTAATAGTTTAATAGTATATTTCGCACCTAGGGCCGAAAATGAGACATTTCCGGCTCGAAATCAGTTTTCAAGTCCAAGGCCGTAGGCCGAGGACTAGAAAAGATTGAGAGCCGGAATAGTTATTTGTGCAACTAGTGCGCAAAGTGACAGTTTGCTGAACCGAAAGAAACGTTTACGGCTCGGGCGGAATGGTTTGTTGAGTGCAGCAGAGGAACTTTGCGCACGTATTTCACATTAAGTTTTTCCTACAGTTACCATTGAATATGAAAAGTGGGTAATTATGGGTAAAATTGCCTGAAATCCATCAAATGTTTTTCTGTGTAATTTTATTATTGATAAAAACCTTAATCCTAAAATCCTAAAGTCCTCGTTGTCCTTGGTTATAATATCTAATACTAATAATTTTGCGCGTTGTGCTTCGTTGCTCACTATAGCAGCCCAGTCCTGTTACCACTTCATTTTGATTTTGCTGCACTGTTGCTCGCATATAACCTACTAAGTATTTTGCGTTGCCATGTTTGCAAATCTGGAGTGCAGAAAAATTTTCCCCGCACTAGAGCGGAAAAGTGATTCTTTGCGTTCTGTAATCATGCAGCAATGACCACTTTTCAACGTACTGTAGGAAAAACATTTCTGCCGGTGGTGCGAACGCTATTTTTCGTCACACAGAGAATAAACAATATAAATATGAGATAATTGTATATTAAGCACATCTGAAAGCAAAAGTGAAGGCATAGCTCTAGCGATCTAAGATGATCTGAATATCATGAATTGTTCAAGTATTTTTATTTTTTATTCTAATTTGTTTTAAATAACCTAAAAGATTATGTTCAATTATGTGGGTGGGTTGAGTTCATGATTTTTTTCTTTCAAATGACAATAAGATGATTTATATTAAATGTTTTAACTATTGAATAATAAACCACAAATAATGAAAATTTTTTGATCAGCTGTTTTAGCACACTTGAAATTTGGCCATCTGAATGTCAACGTCAACAAGCTTGTTGTCATGGACTTCGGAAGTTTAGGTTAGAAGTTCTATCCTACTCTGAAAATCGAATTTGAATAGTTTATATATTTATTATCTTATCTGTATTTCATTCATCCAAATAACATGTAGTATTGATTGCAGAATACTTTATTCAATTCTAGAAGCATAAACTGATTCCGTTACATAACTATTTGTAAAACGTTCAGCACCATGGATATTGCCCAAGTAGTTCCAAAATTTCCACCAGGTTTCCGTGATAAACGATTAAACGCAGTACGATTAAACACAGGTTTGAGGTTAGATTCTATTATACTCTGAAAATTGAATTTGAATAGTTTACAATATCGTATTTTGTATTTCATTTTCCAAATAGAATGATAGTATCTTATTGCAAAATACTTTATTCATTTCGAAGCATAAACTGATTCCGTTTCATAAACACTATTTTGTAATACTTCACATCAAATCAGAATCAGCTGACTTCCAGGTTATTTTACAGTCCTAGGGCCGTAAAATTTTACTGGCCTGGTCAGAAAACAGTCATTTTCGGCCTCCATATGACGCACGAAAACCAGCTCATTACATTCAAGTGGGGCGAAAAATGAATTACAGTTCATGGCAAAGGAATAAATGACATTATCTAAAAATATCATAAATTCGTGATATTTTCAGACTATATTGCAGTGTTTCATTATGGTTAATCACTCACTTTATCTCAACCAAAAAGGATTTGAAGTCTTCATCACTTTTCGAGGATCTCATTCTCCTTCACCATTCTCTGTTTCTTCCACATCTCTTTCCCCCACCATCACTTTCTCCACATTCTTCCACTTCTGTCCTTCTATAAAAAATGCGTCCAACACTACAACTTCAGTCCATGTGACCCAGACTGGATGGCAGCCAGAGAATCATACCCCCACTTTCCCTCCCCTCCCCAAAACCCTCCTCACCCCCCAAAACACCCCTTAGCGTCCCCCCCAATCTTAAACCTCACCCACTGCACCAAAAACCCTCCAACAGCAAACCCCCAAGGCCAAACCACCGGTGGGGTTCACTTCAAACCGGCAGAAAATTCCTTATAAATGGCCTCAATTTCTTCCATCCACCTAATACTGACAACTTGAATCTAGCTTACTTGGT
>NW_024094837.1:0-2500 GCF_014356525.2 Nilaparvata lugens
TTTTAGTAATATATTTGTTGGAAACATCATCTCCCTACTAGGAATAATATAATTGAGTAAACTGGTACGTAATGTAGTAACTAATATCCAATCTAATCTAATCATCTCATCTATCTAATATCTAATCTATCGTGTAACTGTTTGTGTTATATGATATTTGCTTTTATATGTATGACATATGACATATGTATCACATATACTCTTACATGTTGGAGTGACACATAACTTGGATACATTAATTTTGGACTGTTGTATAAATTAGAATCGGAACCGTTTTGGGCTTATAAGCCTGTGGTACTTTTCTGTAAGTTGTGTAATTCTTAATGATCAAATAAATGAATCTTTTTGTGTAGTTGAGAAGTTGATATCGTGGTAATTATTCATATTGGATAAAAATACTAAGAAATTGTCAAAAACCACAGATTTATTGATACTTAGAAAGACCGGTTTCGGTTGTTACACCATTGTCAATCTCTGATAAACTCAGATTGTTTATCTGACTGATTGTTTAACAGACTGCTGACTGTTATATAGCGTATCATTGCATATTTTGAAGAGCTTCAAGGCTCTGGCAGAGTAACATTGTCTCGAAATTGATTCTTGTATGAAAGCAAAAATTTTCCTATAAATTAAAATTGAATAGGAATTGGAGGGCTTAATGATGAGAGGATAAATAGTTACGGATGTACTATATTCCAATATTGTAATAGGAATGAATTCTATCAGAATCTCTTTACTTCTCCAATTTTATCTACCGTTATAATGATGTAACAGGAATGTTTTCGAAGTTTTGGATAATTTGATTTTCCATACGACGCTCATTGATCTAGTTTACAGAGTTGGGTAGTAAAATAATGTACATCTTCTATTAGTAGAAGAGTAGTAAAAATGTTCATAGACAACTCAATCATAAGCACGAAATCATGAGGTGAAAAAGAGAAACTTGATTCGAAAAAACAATAAAATTTTCATTAAAATTTAAATAATTTTAAATTAACATTAAATTTAATAATTAAACTCAGATTGTTTATCAGAGATTGACAATGGTGTAACAACCGAAACCGGTCATTCTTAGTATCAATAAATCTGTGGTTTTTGACGATTTCTTAGTATTTTTATTCAATATGAATAAATAGAAATGTAGCACATATCATAGAGGAAAGTATAATAATGGTACAGGACTTTATGTTTCAAATTTCAATGTTAATTCAAGCCGATAATCCTGTAGTGAAGCTATGTGACGCTGGTACTTTAGTCTCTCATACTGTGCCGTTTTTACAATTTCACCCGGCCAAAACAGTAAATAATATACATAATGAGTTTGAGAGAACAATAAATCGGTACGAAATTTAGAACATAAACGAGCTACACCATGATATTTCCTTATATTATCTTTTCTCTATGTCTATGTATGATATAGCTGTCAATGTCCATGTATTTGTTGAAATCTTATAACAATACTTAACTAGTAGTTCTGTGAACAGTAGACTCCACGCAGTTATAAACCACAGACTCCTCGTATACTTTCCATCAGAGTGAATCCTGTCTGTATGTCGTGTGGACGAGATATCGGTGTGAAAACGGCTAGTGGCTGTTGCGTTGGTATGTATCAAAAAAGCTAACATCAAAAACTAATCTCCTTCAAGACATACTAGAAATA
Organism: Nilaparvata lugens; assembly: GCF_014356525.2. Classification (NCBI taxonomy): domain Eukaryota; kingdom Metazoa; phylum Arthropoda; class Insecta; order Hemiptera; family Delphacidae; genus Nilaparvata; species Nilaparvata lugens. The sequence goes on from NW_024094837.1 coordinate 1,661, forward strand.
GGTCAGCCCGAGTTCAAAGCAGAGAAAGGTCGAGATACAATACTATGTTATTTTAGTTATTAATTGCATGCAATTAATAATCCATTTAAAAGTAAATAAAAATTGCATTCAATGAGGCATGATGAATAATGACCGAGCGAAGTGAGGTCTAAGATTCAAGTCGACGGTTTTTCATTTCTCTTTATGTTTATATTCTCATATTTTTGTTTATATTTATGTTTTTATGTACCGCATTTAAAGCGAAACGCAGCAATAGATTTTCATGAAATTTGACGGGTATGTTCCTTTTTGAATTTCGCGTTGACGTATACATACGGTTTTTGAAATTTTGTATCTTAAGGATAATACAAGAGGAAAAGGAGTTTCCTTTGAACGCCAATATTATCGTAAAAATCAGGCTTAATAATTATTCATCATAAATCAGCTGTCGAGTGGATTCTAAATTGCATGCAATGACGCATGTAATTCAATATCTCAATGTAACTTATTGAAAACACAGCTGTTGTATGGACTATCAATTGCATGCAGTGAGGCATGCAATTAATAACTTGAAGTAGCATAGTATTTTCTCCCGACTTTTCTCTGCTTTCGAATCAGTAAGCTTTTGATGATAGCAGCATAGCTATTTATAAACCGATATCTCGCCGACACGACAGGGCAGGACAGAATTTACTCGGACAGTATTAGAGAAGACTGTGGTTTATAACTGCGCGAGGTCTACTGTTCACAGAACTACTAGTTATTCATATTTTACTAGTGTATGAATTGAAATTCGATGAAGGAACAGATTTGGGCTGTGCCTATTGGTCCTCCCCCAATCATTTTTATGAATTGAATGAA
>NW_024094837.1:5000-9030 GCF_014356525.2 Nilaparvata lugens
GAAGCGGGAATACGCCGCAAACAGCTTTGATATTCAACTAACAGACATGGAGCATGGAACATGGTGAGTAAAGGGTTAGTGGGGTGGAAGAGGAGGGGTGGAGTCAGCCGCATTGCTATTCAAAAAGGTGATTTGCACGGTCGCCTATTCTGTTCACTCACTCACAGCACTGGATAACTTCACAAGCAAGTGAGAAATCAATTATCTCGAACGGGCTGAACGATTATAACATGAGAATGACGCTGTGTCAGATATTCCTAATCATCTGCATGAAGATTGTATGGAAGAATCTTATTTGAATTTGTTTCGCATCTTGAAACTGAAAATCCCGTGACTGTTATTTTGATGCACAAGAAAGCAAGATCATGGGAATATTTTGAGTTTGTTCACTTACAGCTCCTGAATTGGCTTCACTTCAGATATTCAATGAGGAGAAACAACGAACACATAAGACTGGCAGATCATAACCATCAAACAGGCAGAAAACACGAATTTAATACTACCAAGGATGAACACTACATTTGGGCAGAGAAACTACATATATTTGGGACCAAAAATCTACAATTCAATACCAAGTTACGTTAGGGAAGAATTCAATAGACACAGGTTCAAGAGAAGTTTATTTTCCTGGTTGGTTGATATTAGAGTGGAAAATTGTGAAAATTTAGTTAGACTGTAAATATTGAAACTATTCATTCTTCATCCTTTCCTTTACTAGTTTTTCATTTTTCTTAGAATTAACTTTCTTATTATTATCCTTAATAGAACATTAATTTATATCTACTATTTCATGATTTTGTTTGTATTATAAATTTTTACTAATTTTATTAAAAAACTTTAATCCCATATCAGTGAATGAAGTTTGTAAATAGTAATTATAACAGTAACAAGCAACTAATAACTTATACCCCCACATATAATTTATAGTGGGGTGTATATTATTCATTGAATCTTTGCCTATTAAGAAATCATTCAATGCATAATACTTCATTGTTTTAATTGTTATAGTATTCTAATTTGTAATGTAATTGTTTTTGATGAATAAATTTTATTTGATTTGACTTATTTGGTTTGATTCGTTTATGTAGAGTTAACGTTTGAATCCTTCCATGCTAGTACTCCACCCTCTTTATGAGTAATGCGAATGTTTCTGGAAAGTAGTTTAGTTATCGAAAAACCGTAATGAATGTTCAGCTTTTGCTGAAGCTCAAAGAAAATGAAAACAGAATACTACTTGAAAAATACATTCCTCTCCTATATATTTGGGTTATTCTGAATATATACCACATTCCATTTTGAATTTCTCTGCGTTTTCATTGCATCTCGTATCGAATCTAAAAATTGCATTCCATGCTATAAGGATAGTGTGAAACATGGAAACTACATTTTAATCTTGACGAAAACATTCTGCAGTATGTTGAACTCAAAACTAGGTTTTTACAAGAACCTGTTTAATTCCAACTCTGATAGAATGCGGGACGATGACAAACTGGGCTGACGACAAAGTGGGCTACCGCCAAAGTTGCACGCCGTCAAACTGGGCTGCATTCCTTAGAGTGCTAGTTTGGCGGTGCTTTCAACGACAAACTGGCACTCCTGAATCTTGTCACAAATCGTCAAAGTTGCCGCCGTCAAAGTGCAGCCCACTGAAGATCAGGAAAGACTCTTCTTGGAACATGTTCTCTGATATCATGGCTTTAATCATAATTGAAATTCAACAGGCTTCTTGGATTGTGATCCGAATTCACATTAGTCCTTTTTTACCATCATTCGTGATCAGAATTATTAGTCCCGAAAGCCTATTAATTTTAATCATAATTTTTTCCACGAGAACAAATCAGAGAAGGCTTTTCTGATTGGCTCTCGTGGCACTTAATCGGATTAAAATTTAACAGGCTTCTGTGCAACCGAGCCTTCATGACTGTATTACTATCGGTGAAAGAATATTTCTTATACGAGTATTCCTAAAATCACTTCACTTGTTTGGGCTAATTTATTAAAATTAATAAAAATTTGAAATGTTTTAAAGTTTTAAAATCTTTCAAATAAAAGGTTCTTCTAGTTTTATATGTTTTTTATTAACGAGTATTCCTATTTGTTCTGAATTTTTCATCACGTGAAGTATTATGAATTCGTGGATAGGAATATTTGCAGTACACAGTTTCAGAAGTTTCCAATTTTTTATCACTTTTGACGTTTATAGTATCTTTCTCTCTCTCTCTGGTTAACAGCCGTAGGGCTGGTTGCAGCACTCTCCATGCTTTTCTGTCGTCCGCTTTCCGCTTCAGCTCGTATATGATCCACATCTCATATCCCGTAGCAATTGTTTCTATACTCCAGCCTAGGTCTTCCTCTCATATTCCTTCCCTCACCCCCCCTCCATTATCCTTGTCATAGAGTGTCACGTCTGATGAGTGGCCAATCAGCTGTGCTCTTCTTTGCTTGATCCACTCAGAAGTTCCGGTTCTCTCCACTCTTTCAAAAACTTGCTCATTTGTAATCATATCTCTCCACTGATCTTCTCATTCTTCTGTAGCACCATGCCTCGAATGCAGCCAATCTTCTTTCCTCTCTCACCCCCATTGTCCACGCCTCACTTCATATGTTGCAGTACTCCATACATACGTTTTCAACATGTTTTTTCTTACGTCGAGACTTATGTTTTTTGAGGTGAATAGATTTTTCTTCTTATTGAAGGCAATCTTAGCTGGGCATTCTGCTGGCAATGTCCTTGCAGCTTCTTCCATCACTTGTGATTTTGCTACCAGGTAATTGAACTCCTTCACTTCATTTACTACCTCATTCCTTAGCTTTACTGCTGAGCTGTTCTCTCCTGTCCTGCAACCTATTAGCACTTTGGTCTTTGTATTATCATTTATTATTGACATACTATTTCTCAAACATTTGTTCTTTTAGTATCTTTACCTCTGCATTAATCACCAAATAATTCCCAATCATTAAGAACCAGAAAAACCGATTATAGTATTCATAACCATTTGCTCTTATCATGCACAACTTGTACATCTCACCCATGAACGACATCGTAATGATCTTTGAAATGCATCGAAAAGTTCCTACAGCGTGCTTGGCTATAAATCATAATCACAAATCATTTCAACGATATGTGTAGAGGGCATGGAGAGTCGTTACATAAAATCGTTCACACCACACAAACTAGCAAGTATTTGATTTATGACAACTGTTGATGACATTTTAATATCTTTTAAAATTACGATAGCGTTCAGACCGTTCACATCTTGTGTCAATGTATCATTAAAGGAACAAGCGTGGTCATTATGGGAACGAAAATTTTCTGTCACGGCCGATACAAGACTAGCAGGCTATAAGCTAAGGCTCCGGGGAGCGACGGGGCTATAAACTATCCTTACCATTCAGTAGTTTCAGCTGTAATGAATTTATTACGGCCGAGAGAAGGAGACAGACGATCCCCTTGTTTCTCGTAGCTCATTTACAACTTTTCGGTCACTGAAATATTATGTTATCGGCGTTATCAAAGTTTGGTCGATGGAGGGTCAATTGCCAGAATAAATGAAGACTGATAACGGATGTTGTTGAAAACTCGATTAAGCCAAAAATGGACTATGATATTATTTTTAATTTTGTAGGTCATGAACCTTCTACTGAAAAACTTGTATTATCATTTATTATTGACTTAGAGAAACATACTATTTCTCAAACATTTGAGTTCTTATCATGCAGATCATTGTTAAAGCATAGTTCGAATTAGTTTCAACTCCAATTTCTATCATTTTCATACTTATATAGATGTGTTATACTATACCATGGGATATTCTACTCATGCTATTGTTTCTCTAGCTAATAGTAAAACTATCTAGAGAAATAATGTAAAATATTTTTCCATGTTTGGTTTAGACGCATCTAAATTGAAAATCTTCTTTGTGAATATAATGAGGAGTGAAAAAATTGTGAAGTGAAAACTACCAGACTAACGTATTTCGGACTATGTGTAACCTTAACTAAATTTGGGAGAGGAATAGCACAAGGTCAC
>NW_024094838.1:0-8607 GCF_014356525.2 Nilaparvata lugens
ATTCTACTCATGCTATTGTTTCTCTAGCTAATAGTAAAACTATCTAGAGAAATAATGTAAAATATTTTTCCATGTTTGGTTTAGACGCATCTAAATTGAAAATCTTCTTTGTGAATATAATGAGGAGTGAAAAAATTGTGAAGTGAAAACTACCAGACTAACGTATTTCGGACTATGTGTAACCTTAACTAAATTTGGGAGAGGAATAGCACAAGGTCACCTTATTTTTTCACTCCCTACCATTTTGATGATGTACTTATTGTATGAGCCAATCAATCAATAAAGAACAATCAATAAAGAATCAATCAATCAATCAATAACTTACAGGTTAAATGATTTATCAAATGGATTGATAGGTGAATTTCTCAGGAACAGAACTCTCAGGTGAAATCCCAATAATCTGAAAATGGTGCTCAGCTTATCGAAAAGCGGCTCCAATGAAAGAAACATGTATGAAGTACTAATAATATTAAAAAGGTGAAGAAGATTTGATAATAAAGTTGAAGAGAGAAGAGAAAGAAAATATCCCATTTACATCAACCAACTGGTCTATTGATTCATATAATTAGTGCATTATCAAAATGATAGGGAGAGAAAAAATAAGGTAACCTTGTGCTATTCCTCTCCCAAACATAGATAACTTTACACATCGTCCGAAAAAGGTTAAGTCTTGTAGTTGTTCACTTCACAAAATTTTCACTCCTCAATTATATTCATCTAAAGTATATTTCCAAATTTAGATGCGACGAAACCAAACATAGAAGAAATATTCACATATATCAAAGGTAAACTTTGTGCTATTCCTCTCCAAATTCAGATATTGCTACACATAGTCCGAAATAGGTTAAGTCTTGTAGTTGTTCAGGTCTAGCTTAGTAACTTATTTATCTGACCCTTTACGACCGATTTCTTCTTCTCCACTTTACTTCTCATTCTCCTCCCTCACCTCATTCTTCTTCTTCTCTCTTCTTCGTCTTCTTCCTTCTTCTTTTCGTCTCCATCCCTTTCTTTCATTTCTCTTCTTATTCATCACCTTCTTCTCCATCTCCTACGTCATCTCCGTGTTCTTCTCTCCTTCTCCTACTCCATCCCCTTTTTAATTTCTCTTCTCCATCTCTTCTCGTGCTCCTGCTCCACTATTTTTCTCCTTTATCTGCCTAATTGAAATAACGAAGCCACTGACATCTGTTATTATCCTTCGTCTTCTTCTTCTCTTCTTCTTTTCTCGTCTTCTCTTCTTCTTCTTCTTCTTCTTTTTTTTCTTCTTCTTTTCTTCTTCTTCTTCCTATTTTTCTTCTTCTCTCCGCTTCTTCTTTATTTATCTCCTTCTCCTTCTCCATCCTACTGCATCTCTTCGCCATCTCCGTCTTCTTCTTCCTTCTCCCCTCCATCTCTACTTCATTTTTCTTCTTCATCTTCTTCCCGTGCTCCTGCTTCACTTTCTCTTCTCCTTATCTGCCTGCAATTGAAATAACGAAGCCACTGACATCTGTTCTTCTTCTTCTTCTTCATCTTCATCTTCTTGACTAGAAAAGACACTCAATATCGGCTGCAACTTGCAATTACCACCTGGTCTATTATTGGTGCACCAACTGGGCAGTACCCAACACAAGTTAGATAGAACTGCATCATTCTCCAGTGAGCTTCGTGTTCTTCTCTCTCTGTCTCCTTTACACACACTACCTCACACACCATCTCTCTCTTTCTCTCATCTTTCTTTCACAACCCATCACTCTCTCTCCTCACTAGCTCACTCACCATTTCTCTCTTCCTCCTTATCTTTCTCTCATAACCACCCATTTCTACTCTCTCTCTCTCAGTCACACACTCTTCTCCTTATCTTTCTCTCGTTCCAACCCTTTTCGTGCTTAATTATCGGCTCTCCTGCCCGTGTGTGCAACGTTATTGATTTGGCACATGATCATTGCCTGCCTTGTGTGTGTTAACCACTAGAGGCTGGACTCTATATTTTGTGGCTTCCCTAGCCTGTTGATTGTGCATTTGAGGAGGTTGGATGTAAGACAAGGGAATCGGAACTATAAAGAGGTTCACGTCATTATGGAAGTGGTAAAAGATGGGAGACCATCGTTGACGATTCTCTGTCTTGACAATGACTTCTATAGACGGTAGCTGATACAGGCTTGTTGATGTAATATTAACTGTTCATCCTCGTTGAAAGTAATCAATTATATTTATCATGCAAGAATTGGTTTTGGAGCTCTATCTGATGGGAGAACTCGTTGCCGATTCTCTGTCTTGCCAATGCCTTCCATGGAGGATAGCTGATACCAGTATATCTCATGACAATGTGTACCTTCGTGTACAGTAAATTGTTCCAGTTCCAATCGTAATTGTTCCATCACCTGACCAGTGCAAAATGTTCCCATGGAACGCCATGATTCAAGCTTTTGGCGCGCCACATAAAGTTGATTTACACTAAAAGGGTCGTTTAACTAGCTGCGTGAATGAAGAAAGGCTGTTTTACAAACCTACCGTCTAGAAAAGTGTAAATTTCTTCTATTCCATTACTCTCTAATTTTCTATCGAAAAACATTCATTTAATGAATGGTTATCAAACATCATACTGTTGGTTATGTATTCTATGCTATGGTAAACAAACTATCAGCGCATGCTCAGAGAAGCAAGCAGACTACAATTTGACCAATGAGAGCTCAGATAGTGAAACAGTACCAGGTCGGGCAATTTCCACACTTCGACTGTGGAAGCAGAAAGTTGGGACTGGAAACAGAATCCGTCAAAATTCCTCCCATGGAACGCGGAACTTTTCACTTGGTAAATTGTGAATGGGACAATTTCAACATTCCATGTACAAGAACGGCCCATTATAACTGCTGATTCTTGTTCAAAGTATCAATTATACGTCAAGGAAGTACATTTGTCAAATTATTTCATAATGAGATGGAATGAATATTTTGTTAAATTTCTACATTGTGAAAACGATCTGCAAAGTGGAGAGTTTGATGCCGTTATCTGCTTTGTCGAATGATAGAGGTTAGCAACACCACTGTTTATCAGATACTGCCATTATAACGTGGACCTCACTATAGTACATTGTCAAAGCTCTGTGCGAACAGATCTAGTTAGCAACAGTGATCAAAGTGACTCGTTTTGTGTAACCTATGGCCGAACGGACAGGGAATACAGTTTGAAAATTGTCTCTCTGAAAGCTCTAACCAACTATGAAATTCAATTAAAATTTTGTGAAGTGAACAACTACAAGACTTTTCAATCAGGTGGCTTACTATAACGTGGATATAATTGCTGATTAAAATATGTGAAAACAGAGTACTTATTCAGACTTAGTCACATTGTTATAGCACAATGTTTATTCAACATAAGTTTTATTTGTATCCTAAATAAATGAATAGACTGGAATAAATAGCATTTATGTTATCTATCAAATATTTGGTTTGAAACACTAAATTTAAATTCTACTTTGTGAAAATAATTAAGGACTGAATTTTGTGAAGTGACAACTACAAGACTTGAACTATATCGGACTATTGGAACTTTATCTAAATTTTGGGAGAGAATAGCACAAGGTTACCTCATTTTCCTCTCCCTATATTTTTGATGATGTACTTATTGTATGAATTGATAAAGAATGAAGAATAAAAAATAATTTGTCCCAATGAATTGATAGGGAGAACTTGAATTGAGCCAAAGTATCGTTGTGCTTAACTACTTGTTTTCTGCTTACTGGTGTATTATCCCTCTCTGTCTGCACTTGACGTCTGATTAGCTGATAGCTTCACTGCCGACCAAAAGTCAACTATGTTGAGGTCCACGTTATAATGGAGTGGAGAAAGATATGATAACCGTGTGCCTATTCTCTCCTTACCACTGTCTTTTATTGAGGATATCTGATACCGGTATATCGATTTATATCAACTATTCATTCTTGTTTATTTATTTATATATTGATAGATACAATATAATTCTCAAGTATGAATGATTGGGGGAGGAACAACAGGCTTAAAGCACAAAACTGTTCCTTTCCCAAGGAACAGGATTATCTTGTTTAAAATAATCATACTAATTACCTATTCGTCAAGAATTATTTTGCAATGGTTAAATGATTTTCATGATTGATATTGAATATTTTGTATTTATTCACTGTTAAGAACAATCTGACAATGTTCAGAGGTAGAAAAGGATACATTATCTGCTTTGTCGAATGATAGACAAGGATAGCAACACCAATGTTTATAGAATACTGCCATTATAACAAATTGATCTTACTATAGTAACATTCTAAAATATTGATGTCCATTCTAACATTCCTGAATCTTTGGTTAGTTTAGAAGTCAATTGCTGTCTTGGTTAGGAAATATGGAAGGTACAATATTCTAAATAAAGGTAATATATAAGGTAAATAAAAATAAGGTAATTCTGGAAGGTAATATATCTAGAAATCATGTTGGAAATGTGCTAAAGGTTTACATGAGTAGAAGAAAAAATACCGAAGAAGAAGAAGAAGAAAAGGAAGGAAAAGGAGAAGAAGGAGACAATGGAAAAGAAGAAGAAGGAGTCGTTCAATACAGTAGAAAAGAAAAAAGATACGATGTTAGATAAGGAGGTAAAGAAGAAGAAGGAGAAGAAGTAGAAAAAGAACAATGTTAAGACGGAGAATCATGAATCAAAAAGAATTAGACCACGATTAGCTTGCGGTCATTCGTGTAACATTCACTGAGTTTATTATTATTTCAAGAGAAGGGAGATAGTTCAACATTCACCTTCTCTCTCATTCTCTTTCCATTCTCCTTCTCTTCCATTCTCTCTTTACCTCTCCTTCGTTCTCCTCTTTCTCCCCTTCTCCCACCTCTATTCTCCCATCCACTTACTAAGTTTTATAGTTCAAGAGAAGGTGAGATAGTTGTAACTTTTTCCTTCTCTCTCATTCTCTTTCCATTCTCCTTCTCATCTATTCTCTCTTTACCTCTCCTTCGTTTTCCTCTTTCTCTCCTCACATCTCTATTCTTATTTCACTTACCAAGTTTTATTATTTCAAGAGAAGGTGGGATAGTTCAAACTTTTTCCTTCTCTCTTATTCTCTTTCATCCTCCTTCTCCTCCATTGTTCATTACCTCTCCTTCCTCTTTCTCTCCTTCTCCCACCTCTATTTTCTCATTCATCTCACAATTTTCAATTTTATTATTTTAAGAGAAGGTGGGATAGTTCATCATTTCCTTCTCTCTCATTATCTTTCCATCCTCCTTCTCCTCATTCTCTCTCTACCCTTCTTCGTCCCTCCTCTTTCCCCCATTCTCCCACCTCTATTCTCTTTTCACTTACTAGAATTGTACTTTTTCATAGAAGGTGAGATTGTTCAAACTTCTCCTTCTCTCATTTCTCTTCTATCCTCCTTCTCCTCCATTGTATCTTCACCTCTCCTGCGTCCTTCCTCTTTCTCTCCTCCTCCCACCTCTTTTCTCTCATCTCACTTACCAAGTTTTATTATTTCAAGAGAAGATGAGATCGTTCAAACTTTCTCCTTCTCTCTTATTCTCTTTCATCCTCCTTATCATCCCTTTATTGTCTCTTTACCTCTCCTTCGTCCTTCCTTGTTCTCTCTTTCTTCCACCTCTTTCCCGTTTTCATCCTCCTACAGTGAGGTTCTTCTTCTCTTCTTCTCTTCTTCTTCTTCTTCTTCTTCTCTTCTTCTTCTTCTTCTTCTTCTTCTTCTTCGTCTTCTTCTTCTCTTCTTACAATCAAGGATTAGTAAGGTCAGTGAGGTCCACGTTATAATGGTAGTGAAGAAAGATAGGAGAAAAGCGTAGCCGATTTTCTGCCTTGCCACTGCCTTCTATATAACGTGGACCTTACCATATAAGTTGAGAATTTAATTAGTAATCTCAAGTAATCAAGTAATTTGATAATGGCATTATATAGACCAAACATATCATGATGAAAGGGTACTAAGTTTTATATTTTTATTTATATTCAAATGTAGCCCTGAAGAAAAAAAAACGTTGAGAATTATCTGCATCTATAGCCTTCTATATCCCTGGCAGTGATCCAGATATTCAGATTGATATAGAATGTATATCACACCACCATTGCATACATAACTATAGATATAATATTGAACTGCATAACTCATTTATTATTAACAGCATAGAGCGTTGCATCAAGTCTTGTATTAATCACTGTACCAACCCGGCTCTATTAATATTCCAAAACCGATTGTAACTAATTAAATCCTCTTCCTCACTATCTCTCTCTCTCTTTCTCTCTCTTTTATCCTCTCTGTCTCTTTCTTCTATCTTTTTCTCTCTTAGTATGATCCTTATTCTAATCACCCTAACACCACACACTCTCTCTATTTTGGTAGAGAGTTAGGGCCGTTTGCACAGTCAAAGCTTAAGTTTGCACAGTCAAAGCTTAAACTCGATTTAATCAGATGTTGGCTTAAACTCAAAATGAAACACATTATAACAAACGAGACTTGACACGGATTTAATCCAGTTTAAAATGAAATTTAGTTTAAACTGTCAGTGTGCAAACGGCCCTTAGTGGGAGGATATTTTGAATATTCTTTCCGAAGAATGGACATTGATGTGTCCAAAGCTCCGCCAATTTATGTAGATGCATAACAACATAACAATATTATCTTTAGTTATTACAAATGCTATTTCGTATCATATACAGTTCAATAATTATTTTCTTAGTCTATATTATGTAAATTCATCTATAATTTTGCTTATTGTAAGCTATTGTATATAAGTGTATAAGCCTGTATATATTGTAATCTACATAAAAAAGTACTCAATCAATCCTCTCCTCTCTCTCTTCTCTCTCTCTCTCTCTCTCTCTCCTCTCTCTCTCTCTTTAAGGGTTTGTGGCAGAGAGGACCAGGAGTCCGAATCCGTCCTAATAAAGGCATATAATCAATCAATCAATCTCTCTCTCACTACCTCACTCACCATTCCCTCTTCCTCAAGTACTCAATCAATCAAACTCTCTCACACACCACTCAAACTCCCTATATCTCACTTTCTTTTAATCCTCATTCTTCCATCAGATTCCTTCTCCACCTTACAGCCAGTTCCCTCTCTGAAACTGGTCAGTCTCCCAGAGTACCGGTTGATTTTTCTCAATTCTAGAACTAATAAATCCAGAGTATGATTTTAACACAGTTGAACCCATAAATAACTTCAAATAACAAATAATTTTGCAGTATTCATTAGGTGTAGCTGGAGGTAATTATTTTGAAATCAAGGAGTAAAAATACTCTTGATTTTGATAATTTTTTTAGCTTTTATCGGTTTGGATACATTAATTTACACTCTTGAAAAGGCCTATCTCTGATAATATTCATGAAATCTTTGGGGTGATTGTTGAGAAAGTTGAAAAAATACATCATAAATTAATGCTGAATGGTTTCTGATGATTAAGAATGTATTATCACAGAAAAATGGGAAATTCTGTGTAAAAATAATGTGTTTTTTTCCTCAGTGGTATAATGCAGCAGTATTAAATTATATTTAACGCCTAATAATAATATTTTCATCTAATTACATTTCCTGTATCCATTTCCTGATGTCCATTCTTGAGAATAGATATAGATTATATCATCACAATAAACTTGATAGGAATCAATGATTTATTTATTTTTTCATTAATTTATTTGCCTAAATACATACATGGAACAACAGTTAAAACCCTTATATGTCTCCTTGAAACATTACCATTACAACAAAATTCCCATTCATTCAAAAAAACAATTTAAATAAACCACAAAAAAAAAGAAAAATACAAAGCTAATAAAACAAAGTAAATAAAATAAGCACAAATAAATTATAAACAAAAAGCGTCTTAACAATAGAACTATGTGTTTTTACTTTCCTTGCCCTATTACCATAGTTAAGGAAGTATTGCTTTCCGAAAAAAATTAGGTACCCCAATTTCTAAATTTCTATACGCTTCAAGGTCCCCTGAGTCCAAAAAAGCGGTTTTAGTCATCGATAAGCTCTATCAACTGCCACAAGTCCCATATCTGTAAAATTTCAGGAGCTCCGCCCCATCTATGCAAGTTTGATTTTAGATTCTCATTTAGCAGCCTAAAGATACAATTTAAACAAAAAATTTCTAGTGGAATAGATTGAGCATGAGAATCTCTACAATCAATGTTCAGTAACATTTTCACCTAACATTAAAATAAGCTCGAAATTCGAGGGAAATGTGATTATCCAATTTCAACAAACATATTTTTGCAATTGGCAACTGTTGATTTCTATTAAATGATTCACTATGAAGAGATAGCAGACCTTGTGTGTCTCCAGCGTTATTACCCTGTCACCAGCTGGCTCAATTCTTTGAATAGTAGACTCGAGATGCGCGGGAACACTAGCGTCAGGTGATCAATTTTCATAACGGCAAGGAAAGTTGTTAAGTGCGCCCACACAAGATTTTTTATTAAAAAAATCCCATCTTATATTAAATTTATTGCTGAAACTCTTTCCAAGAGAAAATATGAGAGGCGGGAAAATATGCACTTGAAATATCTTACATCGGTAAAACCATTCAATACATAAAGAACAAAGCATCTATGATGTTAGATAAATATGCCTGCTCTTCTATTAA
>NW_024094839.1:2500-8540 GCF_014356525.2 Nilaparvata lugens
ACAACACACACACACACACACACACACACACACCACACACACACCACACACACACCACACCCACACCACACACAGACCAACACCCAAATATCAGTTTTTGGACTCAGGGGACCTTGAAAAGTATAGAAACACATGGAATTAGGGTACCTTAATTTTTTTTGGAAAGCAATACTTCCTTACCTATGGTAATAGGGCTTTTAGCCCTAACTTTTTGGTTAGGGCTACTCTTAATTATCGAGAAATAAAAAAATACATGACTCGAAAATGACATTAATGTTAGAACATGTTGTGGTAGAAATTCTCAAAAAGAGTTGAAATCAAGTGTGATATTGAATATTTTAACATAGTGAGTTAGTTGCCCTCATGCTCAGGTGTGATTTTTGGAATTATCCATCATTCTAAAGCCACCTCAAAAGGGAGAAACAAATAGCGGGAAGCATATCAAGACGATAAAATCAATCAAGGAGAATGAGAATAAGGAGGTGATGATGAAGAAGAAGGGAGAAAAAAATAAACAGGAAGAGAAAACTATGATGAAGAAGGAGGAAAAGAAATCATGGAGAAAAAATGTATAAGAAGTTCTAGAAAAGTAAGAGAAGAATGATTTAAGGAGGATAGCAAAGATCGAAATTTAGGAGAAAACGCCGGAGGAAATCAGGGGGGGGGGCTCAGAATAAGGAAAGAATAAGACTGTAGAGACGAAGGATGTTTCGAGGAAGGAGAAGGGAGAGAAGTTGGAGGAGCGTTTGGCAGAGGAAGGGAGGAGGTTAATGTAAGAACGTCGAGTGAACGTAAAAAAAAACATATTGAAATATTGAAAGATGGTGGCTGAAGTTCAAAGCATTCAGAAAAAAATGAGGGAGAGGTGTGGAAAGAAAATGGTGGAAGAATAGTAGGAGAACGGGGAAGTGTATGCTGGGGGAAGGGAGAGTAAGGAGGAGAGAAATCATGAATGGGAGAAGATTGCCTGGAGGAGAGACAAGGAAGAAAGGAGAATAGAGATGATGGATGATAAAAAACAAGGAAGAGGTCAGGAAAGAGAAAACTAATCCTGGAGGAAGAAGAGGAGTAGAAGAGTGAAGAAGAAGATTGAGAAGAAGACGAGGTTCACTGTATATTGGAAACAATTGAAAGGAGATGCAGAGAAGAAAATGGAGGAGATTAAAGTATGGTAACAAGGAAGAACAAGGTAGACGATGAAAAGGAGAAGTAGAATAGGAGGAGGAGGAGGAGGAAAAAGAAGAAAGAGAAGAAGTAGAAGAGGAAGAAGAAGAAGAAGAAGAGGAAGAAGAAGAGGAAGAAGAAGAAGAAGAAGAAGAAGAAGAAGAAGAAGAAGAAGAAGAAGAAGAAGAAGACGAAGAAGAAGAGTGTAGATCGCACCTTTGAGAGGTCTCAATCAGCACGTTGTTTTGATAGCAGAAAAGCAGAGCTTCTATCAATCGGTGTCTCTACTCTCTAGTCTCTAGTTATCACAACCTCACCACCTAATGTCTAATGAATGGCAGAGTGGTTGAAAGCACCGGCAGTTACGCTCGCTTCGGTAATGTTCCCCTCGTTTTCCACCTATAATACTCAAGCAAATCAATGAGAGCCTTCACACTGGCGTTCTCTCGTTATCTATATAATAAACAAGCAGATCAATAGGAGCCTTCACACTGGCGTTCCTCTCGTTATCTATATAATAAACAAGCAGATCAATAGGAGCCTTCACACTGGCGTTCCTCTCATTTCTATATAATATACAATCAGATCAATGATAGTCTTCACACTGGCGTTCCTCTCGTTGTCTATATAATAATCAAGCAGATCAATAGGAGCCTTCACACTGGCGTTCCTCTCGTTGTCTATATAATACTCAAGCAAATCAGTAGGAGCCTTCACATTGGCAGACGCCCTTCTCACGTATTATGTGCTTTCCTATTTGTAAATTACCCAGCATTGATATCTCAGTTTGATTCACTTTACTGTACAGTATATTCTCCAAGATGAGTGACAAGTTTCTCTCGTTTGGGCTCATGATAAAAGCTCTCTCCAGACATATTATTCCGCATTAATAACTTGAATCAATCATATTATAATCGTTCAGATAGGCTTGAGATCTGAATTTGAGTTGAAAATTCGTGATTTTTATCATTTTGTTAGCCAGTTGAATACGAAATGTTTATTTGCATCTAATTTTGGATTCGACACATTTTCCTTGTATAATTTTTTAAGATGTATGAAATATTACTTTATTTATGTTTGGAAATAATTAAGTTCACTCTCTTGAAATCCATGTAAAACAATCACATTATTAAGAATAACGTTTAGAGTTTGAATCATTTGTACAAGATGTGAGCCAGTTACATACACAACGATTTTTTGCCGTGCTATTGAGTTCTATCAGAATAAACGGAACTTAACAAACATAATTTGCTTTAATCTAACACAATTTATAGGGACGGCAAAAAATCGTACGTCCAAGAATCGATGTGTGTGTAGCTAGCCGAGGTCTGTGAAGTGGTAAGCTCGCGCGTGTGCCATTAGAACATAGCTGTTACTATTTAGTGATTATTAGTAAATAGTAAATTCGTATGGCTTTTGTTGGTGGGGAGTCCCTTGCGGGAAGGTCCCACCGCCTGAATATATAATTTAAGCCGTCAATGGCCTTACGACTGTCATACTTCAGCCGGGACCGACAGTTTACCGTGCCCATCCGATAACACGGGAGTGATCTGGTTAAAAACTTTTGGTTGTGAGAGGGTTTGAACCCGGGATCTCTATGCTGCTACGCAAGCACTCTATCCACGGATCACTCCAATTAGTGATTATTAATTTCAATTCTATTAAAACGAGACCAGGAATAATATAGGAACAGCAGTTTGTATCAATCGCCCAACACTGATTTCATTGATGGATGACAATCTTTACGTCAGCTGAGAGATCTACTACAATGTGCAACCAATCAGGTGCAAGTAGACTGCTAGTCCACACCCACAACGCGCTGCCATTGGTTGAATCCGTTACGTCATCGTAGAGACTCCATTTTGTTGCTCGGTAACATTTCAATCCATATGTACTGTATTCTTCAAATGCGTGTCAAATAATTATTATGTGTTTTTGTAGAAAAATGAATGAATATGAAAGAGAAGTAGGGGAGCATGACAATTACATCATCTGTATACGCTATTTCGTGATTTCCAATGAAGTGGAGAGACGATTCTAGTTTGAAATCCAAGATAAATTCAGCCGAAATACTTGACTCGCTTTGGAATTGAATAATTTTTATGAGAGATCTATTGTCATTCAAACTACAAAATAATAATATGCCTGATTATCAATTCTACCCAGAACTTGATCCTTTCAATTCTATCAATAGTTCTACTTTTCAGAGTTAATTGGTACATTGTTCACAATAATTCAAAACAGTGTTTTTACTAACTTACATTGGAGATTTTATCCTTCATATGGATACATTTTCAAGCTGTAGGCTAATGAAGAAAAAAATATTTCTGAAAAAGGGCAAAAGAGGCGGAAAATGGAAATTTTCTTCTAGTTAATTTTGAATCCACACATTGAACTATTTGGAAAGTCTAAATAGAATGATAGAGCTATATGGGACTGTGAGTTCGAAGAGTCTGTAATTAGCTAGATAGAAATTAATGAAATATTGCATTATTCAAATGTTGTATATTCAAATGCCAATGAATTAATTATTATTAAACGAAAATCCAAATAAAATGCTGTGAAGTATGTCATATTAATAGAGCTGTTTTCGTTTCAAGTGTGGTTTGTGATAAAACAATGTATAACCATAGAGAAACAATAGCTTGAGTAGATATCCCGTGGTATAGGGCGTTTATGTCGCAACTTTCACGGTTATATCAAGCCGATAGTCCACGTATTTCTTTCCCAAAAAGGTGTGTGACTCTGGTAGTCTCCCATATTGTGCCGTTCATACACTCTCACCCCAACAAAACAAAAACAGTAAAAATCGATAGTAATTGACTTGAGATAGCAGTAAAAGTTGCGACATAAACGCCCTATACCATGGAATATCTACTCAAGCTATTGTTTCTCTATGATATAACTCACTATAATCAATGGTAATAGTTTTGAATACGGCCTGATTACATTCAAGACTGTTACTTAATATTCAGAACTGGCTGAATTCGCAATAAAGCAAGCCGCAAATCCATTCAGAAAGTTGGAATCGAACCGCAATATTCAGAAATGAAGATGAATCTGGGAATATTGCATGCTTGATCTGAGTTGCAAAAGATGCCAACGAACTGGAATGCCATTGGTGAAAGTTCTCTCAGGTCTGGTGCAACTGGCACGGACCATTTCACAAGAAAGGCAAGTTGGGGATAAAGTTGGCAAGTTTTACCGCTCCGAACTACCTCTCTATCACTTTGAAACTTTGCGTCGAGAAAATTCAATTCACCCGCTGCGGGAGAAAGGAACACACTGTCAACTTTTGACTCACCCTCTCTCTCACACCACACACTGCGGGGGATACAGATGGATTATTCACAGATCAGAATCGAATGTTGGAGTTGAAGGATTGAATCGCTAAATAGAATCGTGGTTTGTGCTTGACTACAACTTTTCTGAATCAGTAGTTTTTCTGATTTGAAAAGAGCTACATCTTGTTCGTATCACTTGTTTAACTTTCATTTATCCTCTCATCAAAGGTAAATGAGAAACTTGAGGATTCTTTATTAGTACAAGGTTTGATACCCTGATGTGTTGGTTGTATCATGTTTTTAAGTGGATTCTTCCAATTGGACAGTTCCAACTAAAAATGAGCAAAATCAAAAACTTGAGTAAACTTTGGAAAACTTTAATATACAGTAGTTTGTCTTGCTTGTATAGCTTGAATCTTAGTTCATCTCTTTCCTGTATAGGGCTCTTGTAATATAAATATAAGAAAATAAAAATCTCAGTACCCTTCACTTGAAAATGGCATAAATGACCGAAACATGTTGTGATAAAATATTTTAAAAAAGGGTACTGAGATTATATTTTTCTTTATATTTATCTTGAATCTTAGCCTTGGTTGTATCGTGTTTAAGTGATTCGTCGTCAATAATGAAGAACCAGTTTTAAATAAGAAAGTGGATAATTGAGGAAAAACTTCAGCAGTTCATAGTTTGATAGTTTCCAACTCTTCTGTGATGTTTGTATCGTAGCCTTATGAACGTGGTCTTAGAAGTTTGTAGTATTTCTCTCGATACAGATATTAGAGTATTGTCACTATAACTTCTACTACTCAGCACTAGAATTACTATCATTATAACTTGAAGAATCATGTAATAATTGGATTGAGAGATATGAAATTCGTCTTAAATGGGTTTTCTAGGAATGTTTCCCTCTATACAAATGAAAAAATTATGTTTTCTAATGTGATTTTCTGAAAACAATGTTCTGTCAGGTAGATAAAGATATAGATAGGAACTACTATATTATAATATAGTTATAAGATAGTTATAAGAACTACTAATTATATTTTTGTGTGTTTGAGAACTTGATATGGTGGTAATTTCATATTAATGAAAAAGACTAGGAAATTGTCAAAAGATCCGTGGTTCTGATCTGATTTATCAATAAACAGTAGAATCAGTGGTTTTTTGACAATTTCCTAGTCTTTTCATTCAATACTATATTATAGATAAAGAACTACTGGAGTCATTCGAGAAACGTTTCAATCCTTATTCTATTTATTTATTTATTTATTTCATTGGCAATACAGATCATAATTAATATATGATTGGGAGAAACACAGGCATAGCCCAAAACTGTCTTCTCCCAAATTTTTACAATAAAATTTCAAAAAAAAATAGGTTAGATTTCACTTTCACTCCAAAAACAAAGTCCAATTTCCACTTCAAAACTAATGACTAAACTGAAAATTTTGAATTTTGATATTTGAAAATTGATTACAAACAAAAATATTTTATTCAAATCTCTATAAATTGGAAAGTTTGGGTAATTTTGCAAAATTTTGAGCCAGAAAAGAAACACAACTTCACTATTAGCACAGCTGATAATTCATAGG
>NW_024094840.1:0-9206 GCF_014356525.2 Nilaparvata lugens
TTCGGATTTGGATTCAGCGACCCCAAATTTTTTAAAGCGTAAGTCCCATTTTCGAAAATACCCAAAAACAAGGGAGTTACAGCAGGTTTTTAATATAGCTTTTACATTATCATAAAGTTGTTTAGTAAAAATGTACCTACTAAGATAATAATACTTCTGCCTCACAAGTAAGGTTTTTAGAAGCTTTTGAACACTCTTGAAAAGTTCAAACATGAACATTTTAAAACATTAGGGGCCGGTTTCCGAGCTCGGGATCTGCCTCACAAGTAAAGGTTTTTAGAAGCTTTTAAACACTCTTGAAAAGTTCAAACATGAACATTTTAAAACATTAGGGCCGGTTTTCGAGCTCGGGATTTAGCTGAGTCCAAGACTTTAAACAGCTGGAGTCAGAAATTTGGTTTTCCAAGGCGGGGCGTAGTCGCAGTCATTGTCATAGTCACGTTTGAATTAAATCTCGAAGAACTAGAAAATTGAACACAAAATAAAATAAAGAGAAAATAGTTTAAAGTTTCAGCTATTTTGAATTATTCAGGAGTCTAATTCCGTCAAGGAGAAACGGTTCCAATTATAGAAATGAGAAAATAAAACTAAGACTTCTGTTATAAAAGCTGACATTTTGGAAAGCCAATTTTCTGACTATTGCTGTTTAGAGTCTGGGACTTAGCTAAATCCTGAGCTCGGAAACCGGCCCTAGAAGTTCTAGTTTAAAAAAAAATTCCAGCTTTGAAAGTTTCAAACTTCAAAAGGTTGAATCCAAATATGGAATCAGAAATCATTTCCCATTATCACTCAATAAAATACGAGAAAAAGTAACTTGTACAGTTAACTTCACTGAATTATTTACGTTGTCGGGATTTCAATTTTGTCATACAACAATCTAATTCATTAGGTTGAAATCGTTGAATATTACCATGGATTTCCTGTTGAATCATTGACTTAAAATCTTTGCAACAATCAATAAAATCTATTACACACTATAATATGCAGTCAGTGAGTATAGAATGTAACTTTCTATACTCACTGCATACAGTAGGCTATAAACATTGTGCTGATCTGAACAGTGAGTATAGAATGTAATTACATTATATTACTCTAACAGCTAACTGGATCTGAATTGATCTATTGTAATAATGGACATAATGAAAATAATGATTACTATTCCAAGTAAAACGAAACTAATGTTTGTGTTTGTATAAGAGCTGCTGAGTGGATACTGCATACTGAGAAATTCATAAATGATCCAGACCAGCCTGGCGACTTCGATGCTATCGACACCGGAATCTCCTTTTATTTCAATCAAGAATGAATCGAATTAAAAAAAACCATGTATGTATCAACTATCCTATTATCGTATTGTAATTCGTGAAAGTTTGTTAGTAAAAGCCAGTTACATACACATCGATTTTTTACCATCCTTATAAAATTCTATTAGATCAAACAGATGATGTTTGACAAGTTGCACTTATTCGAATTCATAAGGATGGCAAAAAACAATTGTACAAAAATCAACGTGCATGTAACTGGCTTTCAAAGACCCATACGATATTGTATTCTATGATCAATAGAATAGTAAATATCGAAATAAGTGTTGCAGCCAGAACTTGTGTTAAGAACCGGTTCTGTCCCCGCTTTGTAAGTTAAACTAGACACACATTCCTCCCCGGAATGTGGGTTTGAATGTACACACCATTTCTCCCCGCTTTGTGCAGTGGAAGTGTACACACATTTCTCCTCGGTTTGTTCAGTGAAAGTGTACACACATTTCTCCCTTTTGTAGGTTTAATGCGTAATTTTTTTTCAAGTTAACAGAAAAAAAAGTTACAACTGTATTGACACATATTAATACCTTTCTAAAACAAAAATTAAGTCTCCAACATGTGTGTGAATGTGTGTAAATCAGCCTCCCCGCAATGTATGTTCATTTCTCACCTCCCTGTTTGTTACCTTGTTCCAGTATGTGTGTGTGTGTGTGTGTGTGTGTGTGTGTGTGTGTGTGGTATGTCTGTGAACACGATAACTCCATTCCTAATTAACCGATTGACTTGAAATTTTAAACTTAAGGTCCTTATAAGTAGCTATGAATTGTGGTGATGGACCGGTTTTTTTGCGCAATTACCCCCCCTCCCTCCTCCCCCACCCCCTGAGTTTGTGCAAATCCCCCTCCCCATCCCCCTTCCCCCTCCCCCTCTAGAGTTTGCGCATGCGCAAACTCCCCCTCTCCTCCCCCTCTCCCTCTCCTTCTCCCCTCCTTCTCCTCTCCCCCTCTCCTTCTCCCTCTCCTTCTCCCTCTCCCTCTCCCTCTCTTCTCCTCCCTCTCTTCTCCCTCTCCCTCTCCCTCCCCCTCTCCCTCTCCCTCTCCCTCCCCTCTCCCTCTCCTTCTCCTTCTCCCTCTCCCTCTCCCTCTCCCCTCTCTTATCTTATCTCCCCCTCCCAGTGAGGACGAGGGGGTTGAAAAGAGAGAGATATATATCTCTCTCTCTCTCTCAGTGAGGGAAAAAAAAAATTCCCTTTTTGGAGGAAAAATTCCCTCTCTATACTGACAGATTAAAGTGAATCCATCTAATGCTATACTGACAGATCAAAGTGAATGCTAAATGAGGGAAAAAATTCTCTACTGTCAAATCAAAGTGAATCTGTTACATCTTTATACTGACAGATTAAAGTGAATCCATCTAATGCTATACTGTCAAATTAAGTGAATGCTAGTGAGGGGAAAAATTCTCTACTGTCAAATAAAGTGAATCTGTTACATCTTATACTGAGTGAATCTGTTACATCTTTATACTGTAAATAAAATTATAAGTGATTGCAAATTAATACATCTAATAACTTATACTGTATCTACTGTCAAATTAAAGTGAATCTGTTACATTATACTGAGTGAATCTGTTACATCTTTATACTGTAAAATTATAAAGTGATGCAAATTGAATAATTCGGAGGGTATGAGAGAGAGAGAGTGATACACCCATCGTTTCTCTGTCTCTCGCATAAGCTTAAAGATTGTGCAAACTACTAGGTGGAAAAAAACAGATGGCCCAAAAACAGATGGCCCCATGCGTTATCTCCTATTCTCGCTTACTCCATATCTACTGCTTTTTCCTCTATTACGAAAGCCATGTGAAAGAGAAATCAGTCGTGAGTTCCTTTTTAATCCTGCCTTCCTATACTGCCAGTTGAAGTGAATCCATATTATTCACTTTATATGTGGCTTGCACCCAACTCGAGCCTCCTGGCACGTTGCCGCTTTTTCCTCTATTGCAAAAGCCATGTGAAAGAGAAATCAGTCGTGAGTTCCTTTTTAATCCTGCCTTCCTATACTGCCAGTTGAAGTGAATCCATTCTGCTCCTCGGGCGGCCTTGTGAAGGTCAGGAGGGCGTTGCCCGGCCTTGACTGAGTGAGCGACCGAGTGATGTCAGCTTGTGCATACATCAAGCTATATAAAAACACATTTTTAATTTCTTATCACTTAATGCAGCTTGCGTAGTGGAGAGTGATTGAGTACACTTGTCTACACGTACTAGCTGCCGAGGAGGCCTATCACAATTGGCGAGCACTGCATACTCCACAGAGGTTTAGCTCGACGCTAACATTATTGATTGTAAGTAAAAGTTTTTGTTACATTCTCATATTTTTGTGAAATAACACTAAATTGATTTTTATAATATATATTTGGTTACAGTTATTAAATATTTCATTGTTTTTTCACAGCATTTTCTCACCTCACTACTCGGTCTCATAAGCATTGTGGTCTCATTGTGCTCTCGTGAGGGAAACTTACCTGCATCGAGAAAATCATAGCCGAGGAGCTAAGCTGGAACAATACCTGAACCGAGTCAAGGAGCTGAGAGAAGCATATCCGATTATTTCATTTCGTCAAATCAAACACATGTAAGTTCATTTTTACTTAAATTTTCCTCTTCTCCGAGGACAATATTGTTCTCCATGTTAGATCCTTCAACAAGGAAGTAAGAGGAGCTCATTTTTCAAACATGAATCTTATCTTGACAGTGTTTTCTATCATCAATGAGATAACGCATTTTAATATTTAACCAACCAGTAGCAAAGTTGATGCATTTCATTTATTCACAATATTGCACACATACTTGATTTTGATCTTTCTTTGTCAATCTTGTTCTAAGCCTGTTTCATCTGAAGAATCTCGTAAAAAATTCCAGATAAGTTTATTTAATTGTTCTTTTGTTAAATGAGCATTGTTTTCTATTATAACCTTCTTAATTCTATTGATAGACTGTGTATTATTGCACACACACATGAGCCTGGCATATCGCCTTCCCCCAGATTTATCATATGATGTACCATATAAATCACAAACAAGAATATGATTATAGTTTCACTATGCCAAACTCCTAATTTTCATAATCTCTCACAAAAGTTAAATATTGTAGATTTGTCCATCCTTTTTCTGCTAACTGGTCCAATATATCTAGGTGCATGTCCAAGAGTTCACTTAATTTATATTGATATCTCATTTTTTCTAAAGGAACAGAATGGTATTCACTTAATTGATTAAAATGTCTATCTATAATGAATTGAACGCACAAATCTGAAGTCTTTAACTCAGACTCCACTGATCCCGCCCAAACACATTATCCATCTCAGTACAGTAGCTTGATTGTTTTATCAGCAAAGACAAGATCACTACTAACAGATTAGCTTGCTCTAGCTTATTATTATTATTATTATGAAAAGCACTCTAGCGATAATTTATTGTACTTTATAGTACTCTACTTATATATATTGGTTACAGTTATTAAATATTTCATTGTTTTCACAGCATTTTCTCACCTCTCAACTCGAGGAGTCAAAGGCAGTATCTACACCTGAGAGGAATCAATCATACCATAGACCGCTATCTACACCTGTACCATAGCCCGCTATCTACACCTGTACCATAGGCCGCTATCTACACCTCTACACTCGAGGAGATTCACGCAGCATCAACCAGTACATGTAAGTTCATTTTTACTTAAATTTTCCTCTTCTCCGAGGACAATATTGTTCTCCATGTTAGATCCTTCAACATGGAAGTAAGAGGAGCTCATTTTTCAAACATGAATCTTATCTTGTCAGTGTTTTCTATCATCAATGAGATAACGCATTTTAATATTTAACCAACCAGTAGCAAAGTTGATGCATTTCATTTCATTTATTTACAATATTGCACACATACTTGATTTTGATCTTTCTTTGTCAATCTTGTTCTAAGCCTGTTTCATCTGAAGAATCTCGTAAAAAATTCCAGATAAGTTTATTTAATTGTTCTTTTGTTAAATAGCATTGTTTTCTATTATAACCTTCTTAATTCTATTTCACAACAAGAATATGATTATAGTTATCACTATGCCAAACTCCTAATTTTTCATAATCTCTCACAAAAGTTAAATATTGTAGATTTGTCCATCCTTTTTCTGCTAACTGGTCCAATATATCTAGGTGCATGTCCAAGAGTTCACTTAATTATATTGATATCTCATTTTTTCTAAAGGAACAGAATGGTATTCACTTAATTGATTAAAATGTCTATCTATAATGAATTGAATGCACAAATCTGAAGACTTTACTCAGACTCCACTGATCCCGCACCAAACACATTATCCATCTCAGTACAGTAGCTTGATGTTATCAGCAAAGACAAGATCACTACTAACAGATTAGCTTGCTCTAGCTTATTATTATTATTATTATGAAAAGCACACTCTAGCGATAATTTATTGTACTTTATAGTACTCTACTTATATATATTTGGTTACAGTTATTAAATATTTCATTGTTTTCACAGCATTTTCTCACCTCTCAACTCGAGGAGTCAAAGGCAGTATCTACACCTGAGAGGAATCAATCATACCATAGGTCGCTATCTACACCTGTACCATAGACCGCTATCTACACCTGTAGCATAGGTCGCCATCTACACCTGTACCATAGACCGCTATCTACACCTGTAGCATAGGCCGCTATCTACACCTCTACACTCAAGGAGATTCACGCAGCATCAACCAGTACATGTAAGTACATTTTTACTTCGATTTTATCCTCTGAGGAGGAAAATTATGCTCCGAGGACAGTTTTTCTCCTCGGAGCACAGTTTTTCTCCTCCGAGGACAGTTCTTGTCCTCAGAGGAGAAAAAACCTTCTACAATATACTGCATGCATGCGATTTTACTTCATCTTTACGATACAGTATATCTGGAACATCCAAGCCCCGCTCTTCTTTCTCACACTCTTCATATAAAACAAACGGTAAATGTATTACTTTTTCAAATGGATTTTCGATAATATATTTGCAATAGACACATTGCAATAGAATGGATTTTTATGTAAGAATAACCATTTCTTGCAAAATACTCTGCTTTATTGCATAATGATTTACAAAAGTCGCAATGTAGATGATGATGCTTTTCAAAATACTCTCCTTGAACGGATGAATCTTCTACACAATTAAAAGTTGAATATCTTTCTTCATATTCTCGTAGAATATTATTATCGTAATTCTCCTCTTCAATTGTTATATTTCCTTTCCTTCTACAGTTCGGGCTGTACCTTGCATGTTCTATTGCTGGTATGTCACTTTCTTCCCATTTTCCCAAATAAATTGAACAAAATACACTCGCACAATGTCTGGTGCAGATGAAATATAAATCCCTCTTTCGCCATGTTTTCCGCGGACAAATGTGGAGAAGATTTCAACCATCTTTTATCGAATGTTAATAATCTCAATCTTTCATGCAACATTATCTGTCCTTGTGATAACATCGTGAATGCTAATTCACAACTGATTGTGAATTGTACTCCTTTACACTATTAATTGCCTATGCCATCCTGATCATTATTCTTTTGTTTTTTCAGCATCATGCCGAGGGAATGCAGACTTCGTGGCATCAATTCAAGCGCAGTCCGCCATCGCATCACCCTCGATGACGAGGATATTGACATTGAGAATGTGCTTGAGAGGTCAAAAACTCGAGTTTTCGAGATAATTAGGGAGCATGCGGCACGGTATGATGCAAATGTAAAGTGGTACATAGCTTTAAACGTTTTATTGTATAAATTAGTGGTGCTGGATGACAAGGTTGATGAGTCTGTTTCATCTCTAATAAATCTACATAGTTACTCCAACATAGCGCTAAACGTGCTTGAGAACTATGAAGATTTTAATGAGCATTTTTTCTTGGCTGTGAGAAAAATCCTCTCATCTTTCGAAAATTTCGTAAGACATGGGTCTGGATGGGTGCTAAAGAAAATTGAATCACTGGATGTGAACGTGATTAAATTTAATCCTATATACACATCCAGTTTCATTCAACACCCCAGTTTTTGAAAAACAAAATTGTATTATAAATGTCAAAAATCTCTCTGAAGAAAAATGTTTTTTATGGTCAGTGCTCGCATATTTCCATCAGAAGCCAAGGAACACGAACTGACTGTAAAGTATTTGAGCAAGTTTGCTCACAGACTCAATATGCGAGGTGTAAATTTCCCGGTGACGACACGCGATATTAAGAAATTTGAAATACTCAATCCGGACATTGCAATTCACGTCATCGCGTATGACAACAAAAAGTTTTTCCCCTACCGTACAAGCATTTTCCGCACTCGTAAACACCAAATTAATCTTTTAATGTTGAAAGGCGATGCAGGAAAAACTCATTATTGTTTAGTAAATACCGCGAACGGGAAAAATGGTTTATTGCGTCTTTTCTGTCACCTTTCAAAACACAATTGTCAAGTACATGTATGCAATTTCTGTTTCCACCGGTTCACATCAGACAAAACTCGAAATGTAGACAGTAAAGCAAATTTGTTGAAACATGTGGAACTTTGTTCCAAGTTTGAATCTCAGCGCGTTTCATATCCTAAACGCGGAGAGACAATTAAATTCAAAAAACTAGGCGCGACGTTGAAGAAAAAGTACACCATTTACGCGGATTTAGAAACATATGTTGTGAATATTGATAATGATGATGATGATGATTCTGATTCTGATGAAGTTACTCGTAGTTACACAAAGAAAACGGCGCGGCATATTCCTTGCGGGTATTGTTTCGTTGTTATAGATGTAACGGAGAAATCGCCTACGGACCTGTACTCCAGATCGAGTAGTTTAGACGAAAAAATCATGGAGAAATTTCTTCAGGAAATTACAGATCTTGGCGAAATTTTGTATGAGGATATGAAACGTGAAATTCCGATGCAACATTTGTCCGAAAGTGAAGAGCGCGAATTTCAAAATTCAGTAACTGCGGCTTTGTGCTGAACCGTTCTCAGAAACCGATATTAAATGTCGTCACCATGCACATGAAACCGGTAATTACCTATGTGCAGCACATGTTTCTTGCAATTTAACAGCTCGTACTCCGGAGTACATTTCGTGTTATTTCATAATTCTCCGGTTTTGATTCGCATTTTATTCTGAAATCGCTCGGTAAATGTAAAAAAGAAATTCCTGCATCGCAAATATGTCAGAGATTTTTTTGACACTTTCAGTAGGCAAAATTAAATTTTTAGATTCCTACAAGTTTATGTCTGAATCCTTGGAAGTATTGGTGCGTAATTTGGTAGAAAGTACAGACATGGAAAAGAAGTTCGAACGATTATTTTCGGTGTTTCATGATCCACCTCGCGAACACAGACAGCTCTTGTTGAAAAAAGGAGTATATCCCTACTTGTACATGAGCTGTCCCGAAAAATCGCGGAAACATCACTCCCTCCCATTGAATGTTTTCATAACAACTTAACTGATACACCTCTGTCTCGCGAAGAATATGAGCATGCGCAAAGAGTGTTCTCAACATTCAAGCTGAAAAATCTGGGTGAATATCACGATTTTTATTTATGTTTGGACGTAATGCCTATTAGCGGTAGTTTTTGAATCCATGAGGTCTACGCCTTTTTAGCTCATACGGCCTCGATGTGACCCATTTTCTTTCTCTCGCGCACTTCACCTGGAATTGCATGCTGAAACACACTAAAGTCGAACTGCAATTACTTACAGATCCAGACATGCATCTTATGTTTGAGGCGGGGATGAGGGTGGGGTGTCATTATCGGTAAACGTTATTGCGAAGCAATAACAAACATCTACCCGAAACATACGATCCTTCAAAACCGTCTATTTATCTGCTTTATATCGATGCAAACAGTTATACTCGGAAGCTATGAGCAGACCCCTCCCTTTTGGGAA
>NW_024094841.1:0-9445 GCF_014356525.2 Nilaparvata lugens
ATATCTCTCTCTTATTGATATTTTTGGTCTTAATTTTTTACGCTTAGACATAATATTTCGTTTGAATTTTCAACATTCTTTATCTACGTTTGAGTACTTGACGGGAGGGTATCCTCGATACCCTCTCTGAAAATGGTCCTCTTAAAAGATCCAGACTTCACCGTTTCATGTGAAAACTTGCAGTAGTACCTTAACTTTCGCATATTTCATCATTTCTCTTGCTCAATATCATTGTAGAAACTCTTTAGTATATAATATGATTCACCATGTTATTCTACTGCTACTGGTATTTATTTTTAATGCTAGAATGTGAGTTGAATTTTGTATTCTTAAACACACGAATGAAGGAATCTGAATCTGAATCTGAATCTCTCTTCTCTGACAATGTCTCTCTCTTCCACAAACCGAATTGGACCTTTTTGTCATACATCATACTCTCAACTAACCTTCCTCTTTCTTCCACTTATTTTCTCTCTCTCTGTATCATTTTCCCTTTCTCATTCTCTTTCTCTCTTCAATTCAGGCATATATTCAATCAATCAATCAATCTTTCTCTCTGACAATGTCTCTCTCTTCCACCGAATTAAACCTTTCTATCATGCATCGTACTCTTAACTAACCTTCCTCTTTCTTCCACTTATTTTCTCTCTCTCTCTCTGTATCATTTTCCCTTTCTCATTCTCTTTCTCTCTCCGATTCTTTCTTCAATTCAGGCATATATTCAATCAATCAATCTCTCTCTCTGACAATGTCTCTCTCTTCCACATACCGAATTAAACCTTTCTGTCATACCTCATACTCTCAACTAACCTTTCTCTCACGCCCTCTCTTTCACTCTCAACTACTCCTCCTCTTCCACATCCACTCACTGGAAACGAATCTGAATGTATCTTACTCCCTCTCTCTTACACTCACTCTGCCTCCTCACTCAAATTGACAGCTGGGTTAAGACGGAGAGAAAGAGGGGGATACTAATCCATCTTGCCAAATTTTAGAGTCATGTCTTCTCTTGTCTTGTCTTGTGAGAAGGCTTTGAACCGATTGGAGCCTGTTGGACCGTATGTTATAGGGAAACTTGTTCATTATCTTTACTTACTGAATGCGAGGCTTCACTTGAATACAAATTATACTCTTGTGATGTTAGACCATAGAGGAAAAATAGCATAAGAATATATCTCTTGGTTCGTGGAATTCATTCAAAGTTTGCTGATTTTGTATCAAATTATGGTCTTGTGTATCAAATGATGGTCTTGTGTATCAAATTTGAATGATAATGTGTATCAAGTTGAGATTTACTGTATCATATAGTGATGATACTGTATCATATTATGTTCATACTCTATCAGAGAGGAAAGATGGCATAAGAAGATATCTCATGGTTTGTAGAATTCATTCAAAGTTTGGTAATTTTGTATCAAATTGTGGTGTTGTGTCTCAAGTTGAGATCATATTCTGTATCAAGTTGAGATTCTCCTGTATCATGTTGTGTTGATACTGTATCATATTATGATGATACTCTATCATAGATAAAATATAGCAAAAGAAGATAACTTATGTCATGGTTTGTTGAATTCGACCAAAGTTTGGATGTTTTGATCGACTTATGCTGTTGTGTCTCAAGTTGAGATGATATTGTGTATCATGTTAAGATTCTACTGTATCATGTTGTGTTGATACTATATCATATTATGATGAAACTATATCATAGAGAAAATATAGCAAAAGAAGATAACTTATGTCATGGTTTGTTGAATTCGACCAAAGATTGGATGTTTTGTATTAAACTATGGTGTTATGTATCAAGTTGAGATGATACTGTGTGTCAAGTTGAGATATTTCTGTATCATGTTGTGGTGATACTGTATCGTTATAATTATGTGTTGATACTGTATCATAGAGGAAAGATAGCAAAAGAAGATATGTCATGGTTTGTAGAATTCATTCAAAGTTTGGAGGATTAGTATCAAATTATATTGTTGTGTATCAAGTAGAAATAATATTGTGTAACATGTTGAGATTTTACTGTATCATGTTGTGGTGATACTGTATCAGAGAGGAAGATAGCAAAAGAAGATATATGTCATGGTTTGTAGAATTCATTCAAAGTTTGGAGGATTAGTATCAAATTATGGTGTTGTGTATCAAGTTGAAATAATATTGTGTATCATGTTGGGATTTTACTGTATCATGTTGTGGTGATACTGTAACAGAGAAAAGATAGCAAAAGAAGATATGTCATGGTTTGTAGAATTCATTCTAAGTTGGAGGTTATGTATCAAATTTTGGTATTGTGTATCAAGTTTGAATGATATTGTGATTTCACTGTATCATATTGTGGTGATACTCTATCGTTATATGTTGATACTGTATTGTAGAGAAAATATAGCAAAAGAAGATAATTATGTCATGGTTTGTACAATTCATTCAACGTTTGGAGGATTAGTATCAAATTGGTGTTGTGTATCATGTTGAAATAAAATTGTGTATCATGTTGAGATTCTATTGTATCATGTTGTAATTATACTGTATCATCGAAAAGAAAATAGCAGAAGAAAATATCTCATGGATTGTAGAAGTTATTCAAAGTTTGGATGTCATGTATCAAATTATGGTGTTATGTATCAAGTTGAGATGATATTGTGTGTCAAGTTGAGATTTTACTGTATCATGTTGTGGTGATATTGTATCAGAGAGAAAAGATAGCAAAAAAAGATTATACTCTATGTCATGGTTTGTAGAATTCATTCATCGTTTGGAAGTTCTGTATCAAATTATTGTGTCGTGTATCAATAGTTGAGATGATATTATTGTGTGTCAAGTTGAGATTTTACTGTATCATGTTGTGGTGATACTGTATCAGAGAGAAAATATAGCAAAATAAGATTATACTGTATGTCATGGTTTGTAGAATTCATTCAACGTTTGGAGGTTTTGTATCAAACTATTGTGTTGTGTATCAAGTTGAACTTTTACTGTATCATATCTTTTGATACTGTATCATGTTGTGATGATATTTCATGATATATAGGACGTTTATGTTCCAAATGTCACTGTTAACTCAAGCCGATATTCCTAGTAGTAGTTTCTCGTGAAGCTATGTGATGCTGCTAGTCTCTTATACTGTGCCCTTCTTACACTCTCACCGGGCTAGAACAGTAATAATAGACAGTAGTCGACAGTAGGCTAATCGGTTTGTGTTGACAAAAACTCGGCTTGAAATTTGGAACATGAATAACCATGGGATATCTTCATATGCTATATTTTTTCTATGATTGGACTGAACATATTATGGCTTCTAGGACATTAATTTGATGAATCCAATTGACCATTACACTTCAAGATTTGATAATATAATTCTATATAGTCCAGTCAATATGGACATAAAAAAGGGGATGTGCTTGCAATTTATATTGTAGTTCTGATTTTTTAACATATTATTTGGGTACATAAGAGAGGGGGGCCCAAAAACCTCGTATTTTCGAAATTTATTGGCCATTTTTTGTGTATTGGAGTTTGGGCTTAAGTGGTGTGATCCGTGGTCTAGTGGATAGAGTGCTTGCGTAGCAGCATAGAGATCCCGGGTTCGAACCCACTCACAACCAAAAGTTTTTTAACCAGATCACTCCCGTGTTATCGAATGGGCTCGTTAAACAGTCGGTCCCGGCTGAAGTATGACAGTCGTAAGGCCCATTGACGGCTCAAATTATATATTCAGGCGGTGGGACCTTCCCGCAAGGGACTCCCCACCAACAAAAGCCATACGAATTTACTTTTTTACTTTTGGACTTAAGTACACTCAACAATAAATCTCTCACTTTTCGACCGAATTTGACTCATGATGCATGATTTTGAACGGCCTTGACGAGCCGAGAAGAATGAAGTGTAGTACGCTGAAATCTGAGCATTGTGTCAGGAGTCATAAGTGTTTGAAATTTTGATCCTCGAAGTGTCCTTAAGCGCGCCTCTCCACTAGGAAAAACTGAAATGAAGTGCATTCAACGGGTGATTCTCATAAAACATAATCTCATGATCAGTGTGCGAAATATCAATGTGAGTACAATGTAGTTGGTGATAATGGTTGAAGCTGAAAATTAGGTGTTTTCCACAATACAAGGAGCATTGTTGTCAGGTGTACCTGGAAATCTATATGAGATAGAGCGCTCTACCTGATCTCAGATTGTAGAGCTCAAAAATACGCCCCGAGAGATTTTGAATTACACATCTAAATGGTAACAATCAGAAAATATTGAAGATCGAATACTGAAATTCATCAAAATTGATTTTTTCTTTAAATTTCACTCATTTTTGAAAAATCATAACTCAGTACTCATTGGAGATAGAGAGTCCCGGATGATCTCATTTTATTCAAAATTTCATATTCTAGAAAAAATGAGGGGGAAAATTTTTCTGTCCGATTACGAGATTTGGCAGAAATAGCAGAAAACTGGAAAATGAGCCGAAAATACGAGGTTTTTGGGCCACTCTGTATCTAGCACAAGGAAATTTTGCATGAAGAATTTGGTTATGAACTTCTCTTATGCACCCAAATAATATATTAAAAAATCAGAACTACAATATAAATTGCATGCACCAATGTATATAGTGACTGGACTAATATTCAATACAAATGATATATTTGATTGTTCAATAAATTTGATTAGAAACGAATCAAGTCTTAGAAACTAATACCATAGAGAAACGATAGCATAAGTAGATATCCCATGGTAAAGGGCGTTTATGTCGCAACTTTTACTGTTATCCCAAGCCGATAGTTCACGTAGTTCTTTCCTATGCAGCTGTGTGACGCTGGTAGTCTCTCATATTGTGCCGTTCATACACTATAACCCCAACAAAACAGTAAAAAATGACAATAATCGACAGTAATCGGCTTGAGATAACAGTAAAAGTTGCGACATAACCTCCGTATACCATGGGATATCTACTTACGCTATTTTTTCTCTTTGCTAATACACTGTAATAAATCCAGTTCAATCTTTTGGAATCAATTTATGATTGATGAATTGAAATTGATTGTATCAGACAATTCTCTTGGAGTGGAGTGTGGAAACAGATATAATTATTATGTACAAAATTTAATTGAAATACATTCCGATGTCACTCTTATGAACTTGAGCAAATAAATAAATTTGTAGATGTCATATCCGTAGTTTTTATATACACAGATAATTCGCATCTTCTCATCTATGAGTTATCTCACTCTTACCTCAATCTTAGCTAAAATCTCTTGAAACACGTAGGAAATACAATAAAATACCTCGACATTAACTCAGTTTCAAGAACTCTCTTATCATTTTCACGTGACTGTTTTATCACGCAAACTACGTGCGTAAATTCACTCAACTCAGGCCGGAAACGTAACTTACCTCTGATAACATCTCTCTGAAAACTCTTCCCAAATTTACAGACTCCAACCTCCATGAAAAATGCAAGCTTCTCTGTATTATAATCTAGTCAAATTCACTGCAAAATGTCAGCGTTTCCAATTGATAACATAATGGCTTCTCATTTAACTAATACTGAATGCTGATACAATGGAGTGGATTACACTTTAGATGATGACGTCATCTGAATTTTGCCGCCAAAATGAGCTAACGTTGCTCTCCTCCTTGGTAATCTAGTATTAATCTTTCTTCTTTCCTTTGCTATTTTTCCTATTCTTATTTATCTTCTTCTTTCTTTTTTTTTTTCTTCTTCTTCTCCTACCTGCTTCTTTTCTTTCCTGGCCCTTCACCCCTTGCTCCTTCTTCATCACCTACCTCTTTCCCCTCTTCACGATATTCTTCTCTTTCTCCCTGCTTCTTCATCAACTCTTTCTCTCTTCTTCCTTCTTTCCCTGCTTCTTCTCCATCTACCTGCTTCTTCATCAACTCTTTCTCTCTTCTTCCTTCTTTCCCTGCTTCTTCTTCATCTACCTGCTTCTTCATCAACTCTTTCTCTCTTCTTCCTTCTTTCCCTGCTTCTTCTCCATCTACCTGATTCTTCATCAACTCTTTCTCTCTTCTTCCTTCTTTCCCTGCTTCTTCTCCATCTTCCTGCTTCTTCATCAACTCTTTCTCTCTTCTTCCTTCTTCCCCTGCTTCTTCGCCATCTTCCTGCTTCTTCATCAACCTCTTTCTCTCTTCTTCCTTCTTTCCGCGCTCTTCTCCATCTACCTGCTTCTTCATCAACTCTTTCTCATCTCTTTCCTTCTTTCCCTGCTTCTTCTCCATCTACCTGCTTCTTCATCAACTCTTTCTCTCTTCTTCCTTCTTCCCCTGCTTCTTCACCATCTTCCTGCTTCTTCATCAACTCTTTCTCTCTTCTTCCTTCTTCCCCTGCTTCTTCACCATCTACCTGCTTCTTCATCAACTCTTTCTCTCTTTCCTTCTTTCCCTGCTTCTTCACCATCTACCTGCTTCTTCATCAACTCTTCTCTCTTCTTCCTTCTTTCCCTGCTTCTTCACCATCTACCTGCTTCTTCATCAACTCTTTCTCTCTTCTCTTCTTCCTTCTTTCCTGCTCTTCACCACTACCTGCTCTTCATCAACTCTTTCTCTCTTCTTCTTCTTTCCCTGCTTCTTCACCATCTACCTGCTTCTTCATCAACTCTTTCTCTCTTCTTCCTTCTTTCCCTGCTTCTTCACCATCTACCTGCTTCTTCATCAACTCTTTCTCTCTTTTCCTTCTTTCCCTGCTTCTTCACCATCTACCTGCTTTCTTCAACTCTTTCTCTCTTCTTCTTCTTCTTTCCCTGCTTCTTCACCATCTACCTGCTTCTTCATCAACTCTTTCTCTCTTCTTCCTTCTTCCCCTGCTTCTTCACCATCTACCTGCTTCTTCATCAACTCTTTCTCTCTTCTTCCTTCTTTCCCTGCTTCTTCACCATCTACCTGCTTCTTCATCAACTCTTTCTCTCTTCTTCCTTCTTTCCCTGCTTCTTCACCATCTACCTGCTTCTTCATCAACTCTTTCTCTCTTCTTCCTTCTTTCCCTGCTTCTTCACCACTACCTGCTCTTCATCAACTCTTTCTCTCTTCTTCTTCTTTCCCTGCTTCTTCACCATCTACCTGCTTCTTCATCAACTCTTTCTCTCTTCTTCCTTCTTTCCCTGCTTCTTCACCATCTACCTGCTTCTTCATCAACTCTTTCTCTCTTTTCCTTCTTTCCCTGCTTCTTCACCATCTACCTGCTTTCTTCAACTCTTTCTCTCTTCTTCTTCTTCTTTCCCTGCTTCTTCACCATCTACCTGCTTCTTCATCACTCTTTCTCTCTTCTTCCTTCTTTCCCTGCTTCTTCCCATCTACCTGCTTCTTCATCAACTCTTTCTCTTCTTCTTCCTTCTTTCCCTGCTTCTCACCATCTACCTGCTTCTCTTCATCAACTCTTTCTCTCTTCTTCTTCTTTCCCTGCTTCTTCACCATCTACCTGCTTCTTCATCAACTCTTTCTCTCTTCTTCCTTCTTTCCCTGCTTCTTCACCATCTACCTGCTTCTTCATCAACTCTTTCTCTCTTCTTCCTTCTTTCCCTGCTTCTTCACCATCTACCTGCTTCTTCATCAACTCTTTCTCTCTTCTTCCTTCTTTCCCTGCTTCTTCACCATCTACCTGCTTTTTCATCAACTCTTTCTCTCTTCTTCCTTCTTCCCCTGCTTCTTCATCAACTCTTTCTCTCTTCTTCCTTCTCTCCCTGCTTCTTCTCCATCTCCCTGCTTCTTCTTAACCATCTTCTCCTCTTCTTCTTCACCTTTTCCGTATTTTTCTCCTCCACCGTCATCTTCATCTCCTTCCCCTGTTTCTTCTCATTTCCTTCTACTTCTTCTTCCTCTTCCTCTTCTTCTTTTTTCTTCGTCTTTCTCCTCCTTCTTCACCCTTCTCTCACCTGTCGGCTTCATCCTCTTCTTCTCCTTTTCCTTCCTCTTCTACCTGCATCTTCTTCTATCTCCCGCTCTTCACGATATACTTCTCTTTCTCCCTGCTTCCTTTCCACCCTGCTTCTTCATCCACTCTTTCTCTCTTCTTCCTTCTCTCCCTGCTTCTTCTTATCCATCTTCTCCTCTTCTTCTTCACCGTTCCCGTATTTTTCTCCTCCACCGTCATCTTCATCTCCTTCTCCCTGTTTCTTCTCATTTCCTTCTCCCTCTTTTTCTTTTTTCCGTCTTCCTCCTCCATCTCTACCCTGCTTCTCATCCTGTCGGCTTCATCCTCTCCTTCTCCTTTTCCTTCCTCTTCTACCTGCATCTTCTTCTATCTCCCTCTTTTCCTAATATTCTCCCCGAAGAATGGACATTGATATGTCCAAAGCTCCGCCAATTTATGTAGATGCATAAAAATATAATTATTATCTATAGTTAATATATTACAAATTGCTTTTTCGTATCATATACAGTTCAATAATAATTATTTTCATAGTCTATATTATGTCAATTCATCTATAATTTTGCTGTTTGTGAGCTTTGTATATAAGTGTATAAGCCAGTATATATTGTAATCTACATAAATGAAGTACTCAATCAATCATCATCAAAGCAACCGTGACTACTTCTCTCTTTTCATCCTGTTTCAACACTCGCTCCTCCTCCTCCTCCTCCTCCTCCTCCTCCTTCACCACTTTATCCTTTCCCCTCTCCTACTTTACTATTCCAACCTCTTCATACTTTGATCCTTGTTCAATTTTCTTCAGCTTTCCAGAAAATCTTCATCATCCTCCTTTTCACTACATCCTCAACCTCCTACTTCTCTCATGCCCCGTCAACTCAATAAAGTACTTTTTCCTCCTTCTACTCCTTCTCCTCCTACTTCTCCTTCTCCTCCTTCTCCTCCTTCTCCTTTTACTCCTCTTTCTCCTCCTTCTCCTCAATCTCCTCCTTCTCCTCCTTCTCGTCCTTTTCCTCCTTCTCATCCCTCTCCTCCTTCTCCCACTACTCCTCCTTCTCCTCCTTCTCCTCAATCTCCTCCTTCTCCTCCTTCTCGTCCTTTTCCTCCTTCTCATCCCTCTCCTCCTTCTCCCACTACTCCTCCTTCTCCTCCTTCTCCCCCTTCACCCCCTCATCACTATTCTTCTACTCCTCCTCCTTCTCCTCCTTCTCATCCTTCTCCTCCTTCTTCTCCTTTTCTACATTCTTCTTCTTTTCTTCTTCTTCTTCTTCTTCTTCTTATTCTTCTTCTTCTTCTTCTTCTTCTTCTTCTTCTTCTTCTTCTTCTCTTCTTCTTCTTCTTCTTCTTCTTCTTCTTCTTCTTCTCCTATTGTCCTCTCCCTCATCTACTTTTCCTTTCTTCTACTTCATTTCTATTCTGCATCAGATCTTGTTTATGGACAATCTTTGGGGTGGAGCACCGCCCCAACATTTTATCCTAGGGCTAAAAATGGGTAAGGGTTGGCTACACTCACACTTACAAAATACAGTATAACACTATAATGTCTAAAATGTAGGCGTGGAATGTAATG
>NW_024094842.1:0-8819 GCF_014356525.2 Nilaparvata lugens
AATAGGTTGATGTTGCTAACGTTCTAATCGTGATGTCTTGAAGTAGTAAGCTGGTCCTGCAAAATTATTCCTTTAATATGTGAATAATTCCTAATTCAGTGATAATAATGTAAAATGCAGTAGCATATACTTATATTTATTTTTGTAAGCTTTTTTTGTATTTTGTTTTTGGCAAAAAATAAAATGAAATAAATTCATTCAAAAAAAAATTTAAGGACTGAAAATTTTCTGAAGTGAACAACTACAAGACTCGACCTATTTCGGACTATGAATTTGTAACCTTATCTAAATTTGGGAGACGAATAGTAGAAGGTTACCTTATTTTTTCTCTCCCTATCATTTTGATGATGTATTTTATTCTATTGTATGAATCAATAAAAAAATAAAGAATGATAAAATAAGAGAACAAAGCGAATACTGGAGATCTGCTTCGTTAAGGGAACCACTTTCAATGTACTTGAGATCATTCAAAGGCACGAAGTGCAAGGGTCAAAGACCTCTGTGAGTTGTGAGTTTTACAACCATAATGAGTTAGGTACCTAATTGATAGCAATTATAATGACACCTTGAGGCCGAACTGCGAAAGGAAGTGCCGATGGGTTTATCTTCCTTCACCTTTTTTTCTATTTTCCATCTTTCTCCACCGAGCAAGTTTGCTTTTCACACACATTTGACCCACACCCTCAATATCCAGTCACGAAGATAAGCTAAGAGAAATTATTCTGAAGACCAAGCAAATGTTCAAGATTCGTTAGGAAGCAACAAGTTTATAAGATCTTTCAAGAGTTTAAGATCTTTACGAGTTTATAAGATCTTCTAAAAGCTTTGGGTTCGGTTGCTCGAAAGTCTATTAAGTTTTAACGGTGATTAAATGCCACAACAGCCAATCAGAGAAGCGGAAGACGTTTTTAATTGGCACTTAATCTCAGTTGAAATTCAAAAGACTTTAGTGCAGCCGGCATTGTGATGTTAATGAAGACTAAATTTGTAAAGAAAAACACTTTGAAAATTTAGACAGTTGATACAGTGATTCCAAAAATACTGAATGGATAATTTGAAAATGATCACTTGGAAATTCAAGATTTCAAGCAACAAAGCTTCGTTGGAAGCAAAAAGACTTGTTGAAGCAAAGCAACAAGTTTTGTAAGATCTTTGAAAAGTAAAGGATTGTGATGTCAATGTAAGCTAGATTTTCAAGGAGAAACGCTTCGAAAATTTTTAATTGGCACTTAATCTCAGTTGAAATTCAAAAGACTTTAGTGCAGCCGGGCATTGTGATGTTAATGAAGACTAAATTTGTAAAGAAAAACACTTTGAAAATTTAGACAGTGATACAGTGATTCCAAAAATACAGGGTGAATGGGTTGAGTTTTATAAGATCAAGGATTGTGATGAAGGCTAGATTTGTAATTGAAAATACTCTGAAAAATAAGGATTGTTTGAACAGTGAAAGGTGAAACAAAATTTCATTTTATACTGGATTAAATCCAATATTGGGGCACCGAGCTTCGCTCGTTATTTTTATTTATTGATAAACAGAATACAGCTCTAAAATGATCGTGT
Source organism: Nilaparvata lugens (assembly GCF_014356525.2). NCBI lineage: Eukaryota > Metazoa > Arthropoda > Insecta > Hemiptera > Delphacidae > Nilaparvata > Nilaparvata lugens. The sequence goes on from NW_024094842.1 coordinate 1,564, forward strand.
TTATATTTTACAGCTGGCTATACGTCAGCTTATGAATTTCGGGGATTCGATATTTTGATTTTTCACAGAATCACTCGCTCACTTTTTACTATCCACAGACGACGAAAGTCTCAGCTGTTTCAGCCAAGGATGATATTATCCTTTTAATGTCGTTCAGCGAGTTTTCCCAAGGATGAGACCTAGTGGAATCGAATTTTTATATCATAAACCTACTATGTTCCAATTTCGAGAAAATCGTTAGAGCCGTTTTCGAGATCCGCTGAACATAAATAACCAGATATAAAAATATAAACAGACATACAGGAATTGCTCGCTTAATATAATAGGATATCAAGTCTTGTTTGTTATAACGAGGTTCATTTTGAGTTCAAGCATAGCCACCTCTAATACAGGTGGCTATGGTTCAAGCCACCAGCTAATTCAGTTTGAGCTTTGTCTTTACTTGAACTTTGTCAATAGAGTAATTCCAAAAAGTACTAGGTGGATCATTTGGGAATTCAGCCAGATATCATCATCAATCATCACAATAATTATCAACAGAATCATGGTCAACTTATAGAGTGGTTCAAGTTTTAAATAGTTTAAAATTAATCTTGAAATACGTAGTAATTTATAGAATACTGCATGGATCACGGTTACACGGCCACGATATTTTTCCAGTTGGTACCTAGGCTACATTGTTGAGGCTAACGGTAAGAATGGGAACCCGCTTTCGACTAAAATTGAGGCAGAAAGGTTATGAGTCGTAATCGCTCATCAATTTCAGGCATGAACCACCTCTACATAACCGTTAACGGCATAAAATATGTCTTTGAATAGCGAGTCTGAAACACGAACCAGCAGTTCACGCCTATCACTCAGTTGACCTTGTTTCTGGGGATGGAAAGTGAAAAGGATAACTCAGAGAAAGAGAGAGATTGACAGAGAAACTACTCGAGATAGAAGAGAAGTGAACAAGTGCGGAATGACCAGTATGCTATTCATAATGACCTTCTAAAATTGCGAAAGTGGTCTGTTGTTATTAACGGTCTTCACCAAAATAAAAATTGAAGGTCGATCTAATGAGCTCATGATCGGTTTGGATTCGATTATATTTTAGTTTAAGGGCGTCGACTGTAACGCTATAATGAGTTCACGTTATAATGGCATTATGTATAATGTATAACCATTCCATGCTATGAGATCCCTTCACTTTTTAGTTGATTTGTAAAATGGTGATTGAGATGAGTATAGTTAATTCCACGTTATTATCATTGTAGTAATCTTTCAACTTGGTGGTATCCTTGTCTATCATTCGACAAAGCAGATGGCACTATCCTTTCCCACCTCGACAACGTTGACAGATGTTTTATTAACAATGTAGAAGTGTAATCAATTAACAAAAAAAAATATATATATATATATATCTTTGATATGAAAATTTATTATTATATCATTGAAATAGTTATTTGTGCAACTAGTGCGCAAAGTGACAGTTTGCTGCACCGAAAGAACGTTTACGCCCGAGCCGCAGGCGAGGGCGGAATGGTTTCCTGAGTGGAGCATAGGAACTTTGCGCACTTATTTCACATTAAATTTTTCCTACAGTTACCATTGAATATGAAAAGTGGGTAATTATGGGTAAAATTCCCTGAAATCCATCAAATGTTTTTCTGTGTAATTTTATTATTAATATTAAATAAGTTTGATTTTGCTGCACTGGTGCTCCATATAACCTACTAACTATTTTATGTTGCCATGTTGCAAATCTGGATTGCAGAAAAAATTTTTCAGAAAAGTGATTCTTTGCGTTCTGTAATCAGTGCAGGAATGGCCACTTTTCAAGGTAACTGTAGGAAAATATATTTTCACTACGAATATAAGATAATTGATCTGACCACACTTATATTTCGTATTTTGTTTAAAAACAAATAATTGAAGTTATTGCTCTTTGATGACATCTCCCACATAGAAATTTCTCGGCAGTGTCTTTCTCAGTAAATTTATAGATTATATTTAGAGTATATATTATTGTAAGTACATAATTGTTCTCATTTCACACAAGCTATGTTTTCTTTTTTGTTTGTACTTTTGTTCACTTTATTCACTGAAGAATAAAATTTTTATTTATTTATTTTATTTTAAACAAGAATAAACAGTTAATATCATAAATACCGGTATGGGCTATCCTCAATAGACGGCAGTGGCAAAGCAGAGCATCGGAGACGCTGTTCTCCTATCTTTTCACTGCCATTATAATGTGAACCCTACTATAGAACTCGATAATTTGTATTGACTGTATGCATGGACTTACACTACTCTGTACTCCAAGATAAAAATATTCTACAAAATGTTGGTGAAATAATGCAAGTGCAGTTCAAACAGAGAGTATGGGAAACTAAACATTTCTGATCTCTGATTTACTCTTATATGGAACTGAGAAAATAGTCTCTGAAAGTGAGATATTCTTTCTCCTTGGAAGAGCCTATCAAATAGAGTCTCTGAGAAAGAGAAAGAGGACTTGAAAGTCCTAACTCCGCCTCATAAAGATTTTTCCATTTCATTTCTTTGGAAGAGAATATCAAATACGCATATCAGAAATGTACAATTTGTTAAAAATTTTGTAATCTTTCCATTTTTCTTGCTAACCTTTACTAACTTGAATGCGTGTATAATTTAGGCACTTCGTGGCCAGTTCGACATTCAAGCAAGAATATAATATGAGGAGATTTTGTTCTCAGTGTAGTGGGATTACAGAAAACACAGGCTAATCGGATTCAGCAAGTGTTTTAATTCCGGATCCCAATTTACACTGTACAACAGATTTCATGACTGTAATTTAAGGAGATTTATTGAGTAATTCAAAGTAATTAGTGATCTTGTTCCAAATGAGAACTCACCACGGTATCCCGAGTCTGTATATCTTAACTTCTATACTTAATTTCATTTGATAAATTTATGTATTTTCACAGGAATATGTTCTAAAAAGTAAAAGAGATTCAATTCTACATGAAGGAACAGTTTTCTTCATTTTGCATTGTTTTATTCTATGGCATAACGTACTGCATGGAGAAATAAGTGAGAATAGAGAAGGTAGAAAAATAATGTAACAAGTTAGTGTTAACTGTCACAGTAGTGAAAATGTTTTAAAATTGAGAAAAAGTTGATTGATTATATATAGTGAGTTCCACGTTTTAATAGCAGTAGAGAAAGATAGAACAGCGTTGCCGATCCTCTGCTTTGCCACTGCCTTCTATAGAGGATATCTGACACGTGAATTTTATGTAATATCAACTGTTCATACTTGTTTTAATTATCAAATATATTTAATTCGACGACGAAATATATTTTTAATTTTAAAGACGTATCTCTGAATTTTTTTTAAATTTTGATTATACAAGTGTCAAAATTAAAAATATTTTGATTATAAACTAAAAATATTCAATTTATAAATATAAAATTAAAAATATTTTGACTATCAATTCTCATAATTGAGATCAAATATTTTGTTGATTATGTTTCTACATAGTTGAAAACGTATCTGACAACGTTGCGGAGGTAGGAAAGGATAGCGCTATCTGTTTTGTCGAATGATAGACAAGAATAGCAACACCAATATTAATTAGATTCCGCCATTATAACGTGAACCTCATTACAGTGTCCAGTACCCTTCGTGTTCCGCTTCAGTTACTGATCAAAATAAAAAAAAATTCAAGTTGAAATTCGAATTTGTTTTTCCATCAATTATTTATCGGCATCCATGGAGAATGAGCTTATCAGATCAATAAAGTGTCAATCAATTAAGATTAATATAAGCTTGACTTGACAGTCACCACTTGTAAATTATTGATAAGGATCTTCAGTATCGTTTGGGAGAGATGATCATGAAAAAGAACATCTTGCTCCAGAAAAATGATGAATTTCTCACGGTTGCCAACCAATTAATAAGTATGCTAGTTGAAGAGCAAATCTGTTTGTGACTTTATTCTGATAAAAATACTGATTTCTCTTCTACTACATTTATATTTCATCCGATTGAAATCTAGATGAATGATAAATTACAGTTATAATTGATTGAATTCAATGAGCGTGTTTGAAATGTAACATGAAAACAATCTTTCTTAGAACATGGAACAAAAATAGGTATCTTTGAGAATGTCAATTAAAAGATTGTTCTTGTACACTGGATTATTTTCTCAAGATTTTTCCATGTTTGTCTTTATAGGAAAAGTGAGATTAAGAGAGAATGTCTCTGAAAGAGAGAGAGAGAGGAGAGATGAGAGAGAGAGAGAGAGAGAATGAGAGAGAGAGTGAAAAGGTAAGTCCAAAGAGTGAATGAAGAGTCATGTGAATTAACAATATTAAAATAGAGAGGGTTAATTTGAAAATTTCTTCTCTGGAGAGTCATGTGAATCACATTATATTGAAATAGAGAGGGCTAATTGGAAATTCCACTTTTCTATCCTGTGGAAAAATCTCACCCATGATGATCCAAATATTGAAGAGGTACAAAATATTAGTGGCTTACAAAATTATAATATGAAAAAAACATTGTAGCCTACAAGTACAGCCCCACTTATTGAAATTTACGAAGATAAACTATTAATAACTTTAATAATTCTCGATGACGTTCAAATTTTCAGGCAAAGAATTGAACTCTCAAGAGTTTTTGAGAGAGTTCGTGAGTACTAAACATATTTTAACTTTTAAAAATTTATCTATTTATTTATTATTCGTGGATACAATACTACAAATCATATCAATATTATTGGGTAGGAACAACAGGCTTGGCCCAAAACTATTCCATTCCCAATTTTTTATAATTCCACCAGAGATGACAGAAATAATATTTATAATGATTTAAATAAGATAGTTTTCTTTACTCTATGATTCCTCACAGATCTCGCAATGGATAGCCTACTTGAAATCTCAATAGATTATAATTTTGATCATATTTTTGTAGTGTGAATTGAGTTTTGAAGGTTCTGAGAGTATTATACATAATTTACATTTTTAAATTTCATACAGATCTCTGAATAGATAGCCTATTTGAACTCTCAATAGATGATAATTTTGATATTTTGGTTAGTGTGAATTGAGTTTTGAAGGGTTGAGAGTATTAAGGTGCGTACAGACTTTCGCTCTGCTCCGCAACCGAACGTCCACTCCAGCATAGCGATTGATGATCGACCGGTGGTTCGACCGGGGAACGCGAGATCTAACATCTTCCGTAACGTTCATGATGAGTGCGTGGGCGGAGCGACTGTGGTTCGATGGTGTACGAGGGCGGTACGAGGGAGGAGCGTGCTCGGTGCGGGTTGGAAGCGCGAATATGTGTACGCAGCTTTATACATCATTTTACATTTGTTGTATTTCACATATTATAGCCTAGATCTCTCACTAGATAGCCTACTTGACCTTTCAATGGATGAAAATTTTTGTTTAGTTTAGGTCGCAAATCAGTTAGCCTATTTGTAAGCCTCATCCTAATCTGGCGCCAACCCAAGTTTACCGTCAACTAAGTTCGATTCCTAAGGTAGTTTAGGTATACGAGTATAATGCATATAGTACTTGAGTCTCGTAGAATTCATTCATCCATTTATTGTAAAAATACTACAATAATATATAATTATGACATTGAAGCAAAAACTAGGCTGGGCCTGTTCTATTTCCCTCCAAAAATTTTGATAAAAGTAATGTTGTCCAAAGGTTGAGGTTATGACATCACACACTGCTTCGTCACTTGATTTTTGATCCAGGAATAATGATTTATAATACTTTGGTGTCATCTCAAGAACCTGCAGGAGAGAATATTTTCTCTATATAGTTTCAAAGACGAGCATTCTATACAGTATTTTATAATGAAAAGTAGTACTATAGCCTGTTTTCATAAGTAGAGTTAGTGGTAGAGTTCCTGGGCAAGTACTAACTATCTTGTGAACTCTCCCAATGAAAACGTTCATGGTAGAGTACTAGTTTTTAGTAGAGTAGATTGGGATAGCATCGTGGGATAGTACTCTACCACTTGTCATCCCCCACCCCGCTTCTCACTCTACTCTACCACTACTATGCTAATGGAAATAGTCTCGAGCAACTACGAGCAACTAGAGTAGAGTTATCATATAGGCCTATCAAGTTTAAGAAGTATTGTTATTTATTAAAAAGTGTTCAATTGTTAAATAAATAGAAATGAGATTTAAGGTTAGTTTCGTTCACCAGAGAATACACTTTACCTACTGTCTCAATTGTAGGCTATCAAGTTTAAGAAATACTATTGTTATTTATTGAAAAGTGTTCATAAGTTTTCGCCCCACTTGGATGTAATGAGCTGGTTTTCGTGCGTCATACGGAGGCCGAAAATGATTGTTTTCTGACCAGCCGGTAAAAGTTTTACGGTCCAGGGCTGTAAAATAACCTTGAAGTCAGCTGATTCTGATTTGATGTGAACGTGTTCACAAAATGGTTTATGAAACGGAATCAATTCATGCTTCTAGAATTGAATAAGTATTCTGCAATAATATACTATCATTTATTTGGATGAATGAAATACAATGAGAGTATTATGAACTATTCAAATTCAATTTTCAGAGTATAATAGAATCTAACCTCAACCTCCTAGTACTGGCGTTTATCACGGAACATAGTGGATAACGGAATCATTTTATGCTTCTAGAATCAATAAAGTATTCTGCAATAATATACTCATTCTATTTGGATGAATAAAATACAGATAAGATATATATTATTATAAACTATTCAAATAATTCGATTTTCAGAGTAGGATAGAACTTCTAACCTAAACTTCCATTGACATTCAGATTGGCCAAATTTCAAGTGTGCTAAAACAGCTGATCAAAAACTTTTCATTATTTGTGTTTATCATTCAATAATTAAAACATTTATAATATATCATCTTATTGTCATTGGAAGAATAAGTTTAAACTCAACCTCTTACATAATTGAACATAATCTTTTAGGTTATTTAGACAAATCAGAGTAAAAAATAAAAATACTTACCTCAGATTTGCTAGAGCTATGACCTTCCACTTTTGCTTTCGGAAGTGCTTATAAGACAATAAATATTTTCTATATATATTGTTTATTTTTTGTTTGTGGCGAAAAATAACGTTCTCACCATGGGCAAAATGTTTTTTCGCCCCACTTGGATGTAATGAGCTGTTTTCGTGCGTCATATGGAGGCCAAAAATGATTGTTTTCTGACCAGGCCGGTAAAAGTTTTACGGCCCTAGGGCTGTAAAATAACCTTGAAGTCAGCT
>NW_024094843.1:0-9374 GCF_014356525.2 Nilaparvata lugens
TTAGGGATCAAATTCAGCTGCGAAGAATTTGATGGGAGAAATTGGTGAAACTTGCTGCAAGAAGTTCAAAAAGTATAATCGATACGAAGGTAGTTGAATATAGGTAGAAAATTGAGAAACTTAGAAAAACCCCTTCTGTGAAAAATATCCTGATTGATTACGAATTTTTGAGGTTGATGAATTGTAATTTGAGCCACAATACAATGCAAGAATATTGAGAACTGACATGACACAAAATACTCTTCATTCTAATACAATAACGTATAAAATAGCACATATTGCATACACACCTGGATTTCATATGAATCATAAGAGACTTGATAAACATTTTGCGAACAATATTCTGCTTGTGCATCTTCTCACACAAATTTGTGGTTATGAAGGTATGCCATGTGCGACCCGGCCGACCACCTAGACTACTGAAACACCATATTCTAGGCAAACGAGTGAAATACGACACCTGCAATCTTGCTTACAAACCGGACGACAGACACTGCTGGACCAAAGTATTATATATTATATATTATGTAGTATACACATATACTACTATTGCTGGACCCTGGACCCTATAGCACTCGACTAGAGACAATCCAATCAGTTGTCACCGTAAGGAACGACATGAAACCATGGATTTCAGCTTGCTGCTTATACAAACACATGTCAATTCTTGTGGTGCAAATACTGTAGTCTTGCTATTCAATGGATAGCCAGCCATCTGTGTCCTTGCTGTAAAAATCCAGTTTCGGTATTCACACATGTTTCGAATGACAGCCAGTTGGTCAACTAACCACAATCAGTGGTTATTTATCAAAAATTAAAAATTCTGTGGTCTCGTGTGTAATGTTTCCAGAATGTATAGGAGATTTGCAGGTGACGAAAAAATATACCAAATATACTTGTTTCAGTAGGAGTTTTTATAAAAATGAATATTGAAGATTAAAAATGGATGAGGTCGCCAGGACTCAAAATTGAAACGATCAGTGACATAATGTGATTGAGTACTAGGGTACATATTTGAAATAATATTTTCACATGGACTAATCTTGACCTCATCTTTGCACTTAACAAGCTTAGAAAATGCTGTATCTAATTCGAAACACATCCATCCCTCTCAAATATTCGACGGTATTGGCAGAGTGTGAATTTCAAAGTACAAAGTTTTGAATCTTTGATTTGAAATATCTGTGATGCTATAATTATATCAGGATAGGCTTTCCAATTTTCCAATGATTCCAATAATTTATCTGATGCACAATGATAGTCATTTCAATTCATTCCATTTGATAAAATTTTATCAAATAGCAGATACCAATAGTGGCTTACATCCTTTAGAAATTCAATTCACATTTCGAAAAAAAAAAATATCACATTATGAAGAGAAAATCGTGAGGAATGTTAGTGTCCTCGTTCACATTTAGTATCTCATATAATATTTCCTTATTGCAGATGCCGGGGGCTGGATTCCACTTTAAAGAACCCAGAGAGAAGCAGCCCCCAAAAGATCAAGTATGACGAGTTTTCAAAATTCATTTTTCCTCCTACGAGGTAGTGGTAGCTATTATTGATATCTATTTCAGATTTACTGGCCTAGAGACCACTTAGTGGTCTGACTATGCCATCCGATTTATCGACATGGGTTTAAGTTAGTTTTCGTTATAGTTGTGAGTTTGTGATGTTTTGAGTTCAAAGTTCAAAATGGAGTATTTTAGTTTTTCAGATTAAGACTTAGCATTTCAATTGTTATTCCAACTTCTACTATTTAATAAGAGCTTGAATGCTTGAAAATAGAGTATCCCAAATGATGAAGCCGGGAATTAATGAGGAAGTGCAAACCATATGCGGCTTAACTGAAGTGCTTGTTATTAACTCTAGTCGAATAATAATCAGTCACATCTAAAATTTAGGACGACAGTTTTCACAACTTCACAACAGTTATATTTTGATATCCCACATGAAGTCTCTTTAATAATATATTCAAATAGGAAATCTTTAAAAGCATCTCTATATGATTTTTTTTTTGAGAATATAAATACCTATACTAGAAGACATTCTACATAAATATCCATTCTAATCACTGAATCTGTGAAATAATCATATTTTCATATGTAGGTACATTATTTATAATGTTTATTATTGTTGGTTACTAAGTTTACTATTATCATTGTTCAGTAGGAGAATTTGGAAGAACTAGCATTTACTCTAAATTTGTTGAAATAATCAACAAGAGACAATGAATCACAGTAACTCACAAAAAATTGTTTGAGTATCTATTTTTAATCAGTCTATCTGATGGCCATAAAGATACAGTTACACAAACCAACTCAACTTAGAACCTCAAACTTTTCAAGTAACAACTATCCAATCTTTCTCACTCCAGCTAATGAGAGTTGACAGTTAGAAGTGAGAGTCTGGCGATGAAAGTAAAATCTGAACAAGCAAATTACAGTGAAGAACACGGAAAAGTGACATGATAGCCTAATTTCTGTAAAATGTTAACAGCCGGTGTCGGTTATTATTTACGAGGAAAGTGATAACCCTAGTGAACAAGAAGCAAGATATGAAGAGAAGGAGAATAACAAGTATTAAGTACAACACTAAAAAACACGGTAGCTTTTTAATTCACCACCTTCTATCCACGTGCTTTAGCCGTTCTGCCACGCGCCTTTATATTATTCTTGCACTCTGCAAGCAGCGATCCTCTGTTGTTTAAGTTTTGAGATAGAGATCAAATTTATTGTCTTCATTGTACTCACTTTATAGTATTACAATATATCAGCTGGCTTTCGACGGTCTCCTCCTTCTCGACCTTGAAACTGATTCAGAGCTATCGTAGCTTACTATGAGGGAGGCACCTTGCATGGAGTTTGAAAATTCACAATTCCTTTGATTTGATGACAATATACTCCCACAGTAATAGTTAACAAAACTTGAAAAGTTGATTTCTCAACACGAAATTATTTATTATTCTTCACACTCCATCCAGCAATATTAGGAGGGCATTATTTCTTCCTCTATTGCTTGCAACAAGGGTTGACGGAATCAATAATATTGTTGAGGAGTGATGAGGAAGATTAATCCTTAATCCGGTTTGGAAATTATAAAGTCTCTGATACTCATTTATAAATTTTCTGACTTGTTTGAAAGGGTGATGAGAATTCTACGTGGAATTTAACAGGAATATTGAAAAACTACTTGGATATAGTGAAAAGTATTATTTCAGGAATCTTCCTGTTTAAGAAATCTCCTCCAGTGTTATTGTTACAGTACTTCCTAGTCACCCCAATTTTTAGAGAAAATGAGTAATACAGTGCCAAATAGTGACATCATTGTGATCCTGACAAATCCATCTGAACCCTCCAGGTTGACTTTTCGGTGAGTACCTGGATGTCTACGCTAGGTACTCTCCACACCTTTCTCTCCTCATTGTGTGTTATACAAGTTAATAAATCCAGAAGATGAGTAGTAGCCAATTTGATCGACGTAATTGCTCCACAATATCTGCTTACCCCTTCGAGCGCGAAGGGTTGAGGGTTGCCTTTTGTGCCAGCTATTTGACCGCTCGTAATTTTTTATGCTTGCGTAAGAGTTTTTTCGCAGTTTCGTGCTCCCCTAGTAGCAGCAGCACGCGCTCACACGCACGCGAGCACTTACTCTCCAGTCGTTCCATCTCTGCGCTAATGTCAAAAATCCCAAGTGACGAGATAAACCAATGATGCGAAATATCGGGTTCTAACCGATCAAACGCAATAGGACTGAACCGACCAGCCCTGCTCCACCCTCCACCCTCCACCACTGTACGATTGTGCCGGACCAAAGACATATGTTCGTCGGAACCCATATCAAGTCGAATTAGTCAATCTACCGGCCAGTAAAAAGTACGTTATCCGATGACGAACAATACTAAATAACACACAACACAACACACCCTTCCACCCAACCCGTACACACACAGTTAAAGTTGAAGTGATAATCCTTGCCGGAGATAATTGGTGTTTTTTCGGCGTTTTTCCAGAAGCTGTTTATCCGTAGCTGTGCGTCTCGTTTCATCTACTGGTCAAACAGAATAAGTGCTTTTCATTTTGTTAGTGAACATGCTCCAATGGTCGTAGTCTATAAATACTGCGGAATCGATCAACAGTGCAAGAGCTTAAACCCAGAGTTTTAAGTGAGTTGATGAATAATGAGTAGAATGGAGTTCCAAAATCTATTACAGTACATACATCCGTCTAATCACTCATGCACAGCATAAGCTCATATGTACATCATCTAGCAACTGTATGAAGAGGCACTCATTCTGAAAGATGGAAAAATTGCAGTCTTTTCGAGCAGCTGTAGTCTGATATAATATGCGAAATTGATGAAAGAGAATAGCGTAGTAATCAGTATTTTTCAACTGAAGACATAGAAGGAATTTATTTGCATCAGTCAGTGAGTCTAGGTCCAACTCATCTTCAGTTGTATGAGAAGAAACAAATTAAGGGTCGGGATTTAGCTAAGTTCTAGACTTTAAACAGCTGATGTCACACAATTGGCTTTCCGAAACGGGGCTTAGTCGCAATTTTTATTATGATTTTCATTTTCTCATTTCTATAATTGAGAACGTTTTTCTTGTTGTCTTTACTGTTGCCAAAATGTTTTATTATTTTCCAATTTCATGAACCAAGTCTGATTATTAAAAAACCGTTATGCTATTAACGGCCGGTTTCCGAGCTCGGTATTTAGCTAAGTTCTAGACTTTAAACAGCTGATGTCAGAAAATTGGCTTAACAAAATGGGGCGTAGTCGCAATCTTTATTTTCTCATTTCTATAAAATTGAAAACGTTTTTCCTTGATGAAATGAGACATTCCTAAATAATTCAAAATAGTTGAAAATTTACACTATTTTCTCTTCATTTTATTCTGTGTCAGATTTTCTAGATTTCGAAATTTAATTTAAATGTAGACTGCGACTACGCCCCGTTTCGGAAAGCCAATTTTCTGATCCCCTGTTAAAATCTAGAATTAGCTAAATCCCGAGCTCGAAACCGGCACTTAATAGCATAAGGTTTTTTAATATAGTAATCAGACTTGGATCATGAAAATAGAAAATAATAAAACATTTTGGCAACAGTAAAGACTTAGCCTACTGGAGTCAGTAGAAGGGTTGGTCATAGGTCATAGTTCTTCAACATGTCCTTTCTTGGTTCTCGTGTGAAATTGAGTAAAATTTTGTTTGCCGGTTTCCTCCTGAAGAATCGATCTTCAACTTTGGATAAGTTGATGAACCATTAAAATTAATCATTTTTTTACAAAAAACTCAAGGTTGTGTGTTCAATTAATTGAATTGAAGCTCCAATAAAACATATTGTTTATCTCCCACGTTTTAAAAAAAAAGTCTTAAAGTAAGCATATTGATTCTCTGATATGCATATCACTCAACACAGTCCAATCAAACAAAACGCCAGATGTGTGGAATCAGTGAAATAGGCAAATCACATAAGAAGGAAGTAGGTATCGTGATGCGGGACGTTCACTTCCGTGCACAAAGCTCAGCGGCGGGGAGCTGAAAGACGTCTGTCGGTTCCTGCAGATGGGCGTTACTTAGTGAGTGAGAAAGAAAGATATAAAATGAGAGAGAGCGAGTGAGAGTGAGGAGTTCCGTGTTTGGATGAGTGACATCGAATGCAAAACTGCTGCACTGGGCAGTCAAGGTCACTCACTACCTGACGTTCTACTCGCCAAAACGTGAGAAAAAAGTTTCCAACAATCGGATAATCGAAAATCTTCCCTCCTCTTCATCCACCGGGCATCCTGCTTCAATCACCACCACTAAATTCTCACCGTCTCATTTTTCTCTTCAGTGATTATTTGCCGTTTCCCTATTTCTGGAGGAGGGTAGTTCCACATACACCGTCACCGTGAAGCCGCGCCACCCCTCGCAGGCTTTTATTCTGAAAAACTGCCATTTCCTAGTTTATAAATATCCTTCTGGCCTTATAGCGACCCCATTTCCTTTTTACGGTTTTTATACACTTTTCGTACAAGATCCTTTCGTTTTTGGACGAAAAAAAGGAAGAACCATGGAGAGGAGCTCTGCCATGTGTGCACGATTTTCTATCGCGTCCTTAACACTCTCTCCCTCTTTCTCTTCTATCACTCAATCTCACTCCTTCTTTCTCTTTCTCCGTCCTATCTCTTCATTTATTTCTTTTTCTATTTTATCAGTCTCGTCTCTCATTGGCTTTATCTGCTGCAAGTATTCATAATTTCTCAATCATTCTTATTTTTAGCATGACATTGATAAAGGTTTGATATAGCTCTGAATTGAATTTTTATAACTAAGTATCTTTTATTGAATTAATTAATTTTTTTTCTCTCCTTCATGCTATTCTCTGTTTAGAAACTTACAATATTAATTATCATTCACCTCTATTCACTATAGTGAGGTCCACATTATAATGTCAGTGTTTGATTAGCAATGATTTTGCTATAATTTTGTTTAAACCAGACGAAATATAATTTCTCCAAACCTTCTAAAGAAGGGTTGACTGGAGAAGTCAGTTTTACATTATATTAAAAAAAACATAGAAATAGTACATTGATATAATCAATCAGTGATCCCAAAATAATAATTTTCAATCAAATTATATCAAAAGAAAAATAGTTGTCAATCTTGAGTAGAAAAAAAATAATTGATACATTGATAATAATTCATTTAATTGTATTGTGTAGCAATAAAAGGATAAAACAATGGGATTTCAGTTGCTGCTTATAACAAATAATATTTACAAGAAAAAAAGAATTTATGAAGATCATTCAAATTCACTCAATTATTTAACAGAAAGTGTTTCATCTTATTTTTTAACAATTGAAATTCTATCCAGACCATTAAATCATCTGGCAACATAGATGCTATAATTATCATTTTAGTAATAATAATAATAATAACTTGCCAAAAACAATGTATACAAAAAATACTCAATCATCTAGATCATAAACTAATAATAATAAATAATACATTATGAATATTATATACATTTAATTCTCTTGACAACAAATATACTCTCATGCAAGGGAAGCTTCCTGTATGATAGGAGGAGTTGCTGCAGACCCTAGAAACTCTTATAGTAAAAATAAATTTATTTATAGAATACCTACATACTAAAATGTACCTATCCAGTAATTAGAACTAGGAAATGATTACAAACTTTGAGAAACAAAGAATAAAGTCATACCTATCCTTGTCTATCATTCAACAAAGCGATAGCGCTATCTCTTTCTCGCTTGTTCTGCTGCCAGATCGTCTTTTAACGTAGAATTATAATTAATTAACAAATATTTCATCTTAATTATGTAAATTCATTATAAAATATTGAAAGTATAATTTTGTGCTTAATAAATATAATTGATTATTTAAACGAGAATGAACCGTTAATATTACAATGATAAATCAGCTTCCGTCTATAGAAGGCATTGACAAGACTGAGGTTCGCAACGTCTTTCTCCACTGCCATTATAACGTGGATCTCACTTTTTATATTTGTTCCTCTCCCTTGGAATAAATCATTCTATACAAAATTTGAATTACTTTTTAATTATATTATCAATTACTGAAACTAAATTTTCTGCTAATTTTTTCCAATTTTTTCAAAATTGTTTCAAAGATTTTGTTCCTTCCCTCAAGTTGAATTTGGAGTACTTTTTAATAATATTATCAATCACTGAAACTAAATTTTCTACTAATTTTTTTTAGTTTTCAATATTGTTTCAAAGATTTTGTTCCTTTTCCTCAAGTTAAATTTGAATTACTTTTTAATAATATTATCATTACTGAAACAAAATATTCTGCTCATTTTTTCTAGTATTTCAATACTGTTTCAAAGAATTTTCCTTTCCCTCAAGTTAATATCCAGTCATATCTCGAATACGTATTCTCTGAGTGTTAATCTTTGGTGAAAACAGAAATTTTAAACTTAACCTCACTTTGGACTATTTACGTGCCAAAATCAAGGAATTGAAAAGTTGTTGGGCAATTGCCTGTTTCTCTTTCCAATATCGTGTTTGTGACTGTTCTAATAAATAAATACTAAATAAATTAAATAAAGCAATAACACGTTTTATTATTTTACTCTCAGAAGAACTGCTATTGATATATTTTATTTATTGAATTTTATTCTTTATTTAATAATTTTGAGTTCTTCAGATAATAATATGAAGCTGTTCGTTTTCTAGTCCCCTTACAAGCTTATCTTTGTAATCTCATCAAAGATACCTTGGAAGTAAATAGAAATAGAAATCTGAGTGGCCTACCCAGATTTCGTCACGACATGTCTCGGCTACTAATCACTTGAAAATGCATTAGTAGCCAAAACATGTGACGAAATAATTAAAAAGGTACGCAGATTTATTCAAAGAGGCCCTAAGGAAAAAGACAAATTTCCTTGGAAGCCTCCAATACCATTATCAAATCAAATCAAAATGGTTCTTTATTGACATCAATGGGCATCAATTTGGAACATCTTTATTTTTACATAAAAATTTGGAACAAAACAATTCTTCAATCATGAACAGTAAATAACTATCACAGCATCGCATAATGTTTTACCATAGAGAAACAAGAAACAATAGCGTAAGTAGATATCCCATGGTATAGGCGTTTATGTCGCAACTTTTACTGTTATCTCAAGCCGATAGTCCACATAGTTCTTTCCTTGAAGCTGTGTGACGCTTGTAGTCTCTCATACTGTGCTGTTCAAACACTCTCACCGGCCAATAGTAAAAATCGACAATCGAAATAGTCCACAGTAATCGGTTTGAGATAACAGTAAAAGTTGCGACATAAACGCCTATACCATGGATATCTGCTTATGCTATCGTTTCTCTATGGTTTTACTTTGTAATATAAATAATAAACATTATTAAAAAGCATATCAATCTACAAGATGTCAAAAAAGGAATACTACTTGCTTAATTCAATTTTTCAATTTATTAAAACACACAAAACAAGACAAAGCAAATAACAAAGAATTACAAAACAAATAAAATACAATAAAATGCTACAAATATAAAAACCATGAGTAATTATTAAAATTACTTTAATTTCTATTTTTGCTGTTTTTTTTTTATTCTCAAAATAACTTTGTTTCTAATGCGATTTTGTTGTTTAATTTGCAGATAATCACCGGCAACCCGCAAATAATCCACACAAACAATTCTCAGTCGAATCAGGCGTTCGCCTACCTAGGAACACTAATCAAACAGGGCGTAAAAGGCAAGGAAGCCACCAGTCAGAAGGTGCTTCTCACCCCCATGCCCAACAAGTCCCCCCAAATCGCCATCCTGCCCCAAACCGAAAACCAGCCCCATGGCAACAAAGCGCCCATGGCTAGTTTGA
>NW_024094844.1:0-9250 GCF_014356525.2 Nilaparvata lugens
TCTTAATCTTTCTAATTCAAAATGAATTGTTTCAAGTGTTTGTGTTTTGTTTCAATGTGGAAATCAGTGAATAATAGGAAAGTCGCACATAACTTTATTTGGACAATTTATTTTATGAAATTGGGATGAAAAGAAGTTTTGGACTGTAGTATTTTCTTTGTTCTCAAGTTGATTGTAAATGGTAAATAAAAAAATTCTAATATTATGCAATACACTTCGTTTTGGCAATGCCCACATCACCAATACGGTTTTCTCGTTGGGGCCATCAGTAGGCTATAATATTCTATTTAATCAATCATTTGACATGCTATCGATATTTTTTGAATTAATTCATTAGTAGCCTTTTGAACATATGTAAATACTATAATTAATTAATGAATAAATATTTATCTTCAAGTTGTCCCACGAAGAGGTTTACACGTTCAATTTTATATTACGTGTCCATTCATGCAGTGAACGTTTTCAAATTTAACACAGTTTACAAAGTAGGTTCTAAAAATATTCTGGGAAAATTTCAGCACCCTAATTTTCGTAGGAACAAAATGGCGGCATTGAAAATTTCACCGATTCTTCCTGGAAAAACTACTGCCGCCATTTTGTTTCTACGAAGGTTAGGGAGCTGAAGTTTTCCCAGATTTTTTCATATTTTTAGAACCTACTTTGTAAACTGTGTAAAATTTTTAAAATATCGGTCATGAATGGGCACTTAATATAAAACTAAACGTGTAAACCTATTCGTGGGACACGGGGTATTTGAGAAATGTAATATACAGACAGTTTCACAACTATACTATGATGATTTTTTCCTATTTAAGTTGTAGGGAAAGTTAACCTTTGAGATAGAAATTTGCCTCCCTGTATATACAACTCTCACTGACAGCTCTTTTTCAAAATCAATTCCAAAAATGGCTCAATACTCTGTTATGTGTAATTGATGATCATTCATCAATAACAAAATACTGAAATAAATATAATATATAAATATGTACATACTTATCATCATCTCTCTCACTCATCATCCACGCACAAGCCTAAGAGCTTATGTGGGCATTACCCTCAGTTATTATTATCATTATTATTATGTAACTATGAATGTATGCTTCAATTCAACTTGAATGTACAGGCACAATCCGAAGGGCTTATGTGTGCATCACCCTCAGTATTATTATTTATTAGTATTATGTAACTATGAATGTATGCTTTAATGCAACTTGAATTTATGTATCTGTTGACAGGATTTGTTGTTCCCAAACATTAATCGTTGGATGATAGCCTTGTTATTAACTGACATGAACACAAATTTTAGGGCCGGTTTCCGAGCTCGGGATTTAGCTAAGTTCTAGACTTTAAACAGCTGGAGTCAGAAAATAGGCATTCTGAAACGGGGCGTAGCACTACCTCCGTAAACAAAGCCATAATGCATTCTGGTGACGTCAGCACAGGTAGGGCTCCTACACCAATAAAAATTTGTTGATTTCAGCTGATCTATATCAGCTAGTGTCTTTATTGGTGTAGGAGCCCTACCTGTGCTGACGTCACCAGAATGCACTATGACTTTGTTTACGGATTGTAGTGGGCGTATTCGCAGTCCAGGTTTAAATTATATTTTTAAAAACTAGAAAATTGAATACAAAATAAAATAAAGAGAAAATAGTGTAAAGTTTCAGCTATTTTGAATCATTTAGGAATGTTTCATTTCGTCAAGGAAAAACGTTTCCAATTATAGAAATGAGAAAATAAAGATTATCATAAAAACTGCAATTACGCCCCGTTTCGGAAAGCCAATTTTGTGACTCCAGCTGTTTAAAGTCTAGAACTTACCTAAATCCCGAGCTCGGAAACCGGCCCTTAATGGATGATCAATGGATGACTAACAATCAGAATCTATAGATTGAGCATTAAAAATCTATATCATGCTATCTACTGAGAAACCTTGAAGAAATAGTTGTTTGTTTTAGTCATTTACTGTCAATAATTTTTAATCGTTTGTCAACAATTTTTATTAGTTTGGAAACAATTTTTAATTGCTTGTCAACAATTTTTCTTCCATCATTAGCTTCCAACTGAGATTTGATTTTCAAGTTACTATATTGCATTCTTCAACAATTTGTTTTCCATCATTAGCTTCTAACTGAGATTTGATTTTGAGTTACTGTATTGCATCCGTTTCACACTTCACAATCCGTTTGATCCAATGCTACTCCACCTCCACATTCTATAACTTTTTCTATTTACTTTTCTGTTCACATGCTTTCTTTGTCACTTCATTTCTTGTGTTTCAATTATTCTATTTTCTTCTGTTTCTAATTGCATTTCATGTCCTCGCCCTCGCCTGGCTTGCCTTCTGTTCAATCATTTTAGTGACATATTTAAATTCGTTACCAGGCACAGAAATGCGAAAATGCAAAAGGAAATAGAGGACGCCGTCAAGGAGCCGAGAGGCCTTTCGCCAGAACAAGTATTCAACATGCCCATTTCATCGGCTATACCTAAGAAACCGATTTTGAAATTTGTAAGTCAACATTCAAGAAACATAACCTTTTTGTATTAATTTAATCAAATAGTACGGGCTATGAGCCAGTGTTTTAATTACCATTCAGTTTATTTACCTATTTATTAGGTAAGTTATTAATAATTAGTAAGTTATAAATATATAAATCATCCAGAATCATACTACTTCCAGAAAAGTTCCACAGGTTGAAGCCCAAAACAGTTCCAATTAGAATTTATACAACAATCCAAAAATTCTAGGTTATATTTAACTTTGTTTCACATCTTCTAGTTACACTTCATTTACAATTTATTCAAAATATACAGAAATGTAGTGATTAGTTTCAGGAAATGAGTTATGTTTTATATATTGTGTTTATTCGAGTTTATTATGTATTTTTATTAACTATTTATTATGTTTGTTGAGTTTAAAATGATTTTAATTTTACAATGAAGATATATTACGATTTAATAAATATTTGTGTCAGAGTGAATAACATTAGGTAATATTTCAAAGTGATATCTTGTTAATTGTCGCTTACCGAGTAAAGTCTTTCTATTTTATAAGTTAAGTTAAGTTATGGTGCAATGGACAAAACAGAACAATCAGTTACAAAGAAATGAAGAAATATAATCAGGTAAATTAAGAAATAGAACTATTGTTATATGATTGTTTTATGTATGTAAAGGATTATTTTTATATATCCTCAAATAGCTTACAGCTAAAGAGATACTAATGCACTATTGTAATATTAATAAATATGAAAATATTAATAAAACATATATTTAAATTTGGAAATATTTCTTAGATTAATTTAATCAGTTGAAGAAGTCCAATTATCCAAATTCTTTCCAATAATGATCAACTCTATCGCAAATATATTTTATTCGCCATTAATAATATATTTCCTTATAATTTTATGATACTTTTTCATAATTGATATTAAATATTCTCTCTGGTATATTTCTTCATAGTTAACATACGTTTTGTTCAAAGTTGTTTAGCTAGAAAAGGATAGAGATATCTGCTTTTTCTAGCGACAGTGAAGGAGAGCAAACCAATGTCAATCAGGAGCTGACTTAATAACGTGATACTCAATATAGGTCAATTTTATAGGCTACTGTGCATTATTACTAAATTCTTAGAATAATATTATTTGATTTATTTAATTTAATTATTTGTTTATTCGTATACAAATACAATATTAAGGCTGTGCAAAGGCTGAAAATAAACTTTTTACTCGTGATATTTTTCGAGGTTTTTTGATTTGTATATCATCAAGCTATCAAAATGAAAAAGTTTTCTTAGGAAAACATTTTTTTCTGATTATTACTTTTTGAGATATGAGCGCCTAAAGTTTAAATTTTTGGGACAGAACATTTCAAATTCGGTAAGAAATAAATTCATGAGATTTAGAGGATAGAATCTTCATGGTATTGTAGATCTAGTAAAACAAAAATTTTCTGAAAATACAAATTTTAAGATAGTTATTCAATTTACTAACAATAACTTCTGGTTGAGTTATTTTTGGTAAATTGAATAACTTTTTCAAAAATTGATATTTTCAGAAAATTGTTGTTTTACTAGATCAACAATACCATGAAGAATCTATCCTCTAAATCTCATGGATTTATATTGTACCGAATTTGAAATGTTCTGTATCAAAAATTCAAACTTCCGTCGCTCATATCTCAAAAAGTAATGATCAGAAAAAAATGTTTTCCTGAGAAAACTTTCTCATTTTGATAGTTTGAGGATATAAAAATCGAAAAACTCATAAATATATCACGAGTAAAACGTTTATTTTTAGCCTTTGCACAGCCTCAAGGTATTTGCACAGCCTTAAGGTAAAAATAACAGGCATTCGCCCAAAACTGTTCTAAACCTTAATTTGGAAAGTCTAAAGGTTATGTAAATGATAACTTAATTCACACACTATTTTCAGTCCAAAAAATGTATCTACTACAATTTTGAATTTATCAGATTATTTGGTATTCCTTCATTCGCATTCCTAGCATCATCATTAAAGAACTGTTATAAAATTTAATTGTAAATCAGGAAAGCGATTGTCTCTCTGGTCGTGATTATAAGCTATAGATTAGATGAAATAAGATTCATGCGTCTGCTAGTCCCTTTCGAAGGGCGACTACTTGTAATACGACTTTTCTAAATATAATTTTATTTTTTCTCATCAATTTAATGAGTCTTAGGCCCGGTTGCACAAAAGCCGGTTAAATTTTAATCGTGGTTAATTTCACGAGAGCCAATTAGAGAAGGCTTTACTGAAAAGACGGCTTCTCTGATTGGTTATCGTGGAATTAATCACGATTGAAATTTAACCGGCTTTTGCGTCACCGGCACTTGAAATTTCTTTCCGGTGTTTTGAATCCTACCTTAGGCTGTAGATTTTAAACTTCATGAAATCTATTTTACTTCTTTAATAGAGCATATTCTATATACAGTATTTTCTTCCAAAAATTTAAATTAAATAAAATTAATCTGTTTGATAAAAACAATATAAAAGTCTTATTAATTTGTTAAAAATAACTTCTGGTGAGTTATTTTTGGTAAATTGAATAACTTTTTCAAAAATTGATATTTTCAGAAAATTGTTGTTTTACTAGATCAACAATACCATGAAGAATCTATCCTCTAAATCTCATGGATTTATATGTACCGAATTTGAAATGTTCTGTATCAAAAATTCAAACTTCCGTCGCTCATATCTCAAAAAGTAATGATCAGAAAAAAATGTTTTCCTGAGAAAACTTTCTCATTTGATAGTTTGAGGATATAAAAATCGAAAAAACTCATAAATATATCACGAGTAAAACGTTTATTTAGCCTTTGCACAGCCTCAAGGTATTTGCACAGCCTTAAGGTAAAAATAACAGGCATTCGCCCAAAACTGTTCTAAACCTTAATTTGGAAAGTCTAAAGGTTATGTAAATGATAACTTAATTCACACACTATTTTCAGTCCAAAAATGTATCTACTACAATTTTGAATTTATCAGATTATTTGGTATTCCTTCATTCGCATTCCTAGCATCATCATTAAAGAACTGTTATAAAATTTAATTGTAAATCAGGAAAGCGATTGTCTCTCTGGTCGTGATTAAAGCTATAGATTAGATGAAATAAGATTATGCGTCTGCTAGTCCCTTTCGAAGGGCGACTACTTGTAATACGACTTTTCTAAATATAATTTTTTTTCTCATCAATTTAATGAGTCTCAGGCCCGGTTGCACAAAAGCCGGTTAAATTTTAATCGTGGTTAATTTCACGAGAGCAATTAGAGAAGGCTTTACTGAAAAGACGGCTTCTCTGATTGGTTATCGTGGAATTAAACACGATTGAAATTTAACGGCTTTTGCGCAACCAGCAATTAAAATTTCTTCCGGTGTTTCGAATATCTACCTTAGGCTGTAGATTTTAAACTTCATGAAATCTATTTTACTTCTTTAATAGAGCATATTCTATATACAGTATTTTCTTCCAAAAATTAAATTAAATAAAATTAATCTGTTTGATAAAAACCATATAAAAGTCTTATTAATTGTTAAAAAGTAGCCCATGTGAGTGAAGTTTTTTTATTAATCTGTTTGTATCTTTTCATTTTATTTATTATTAATTTATTAAAAACACACAAAACAAGACAAAACAAAATAACAAAGAATTACAAAACAAATAAAATGCAATAAAATGTTACAAAAATAAAAAAAACATGGGTTTTGTGGTTGGGTGTGTTGGAGAAGAGAAAAAAAGAGAGGAAGATACCTAGCCAGCTATGGTTTCCCATGTTATATCCAGTTATTTAGTTACTAATGTTATCAATCATGGTGATTTACTTATTTATAAAAATAATCAAGAAATTCTCATTTCATCTATTTCTTCCATTTGTGATTTCAATGTTGATTGATTTAGGATGCCCATGACGGTGAGGTGGATGCGGTGAAATGGAGTCCAGTGGACAGACTTGTGGCCACCGGAGGTGGCGACCGCAAAGTCAAGCTATGGGATGTCTCAAATGGTATGTTCCTCCATAATAATACTCCAACTCCTCTCCATTTCTCCTAGTCTAGCTCTGAAAATATGTTTCTCTTCTATGATAAATTCTATGAGATTGAATGGAACTTAACAAACACATTATGCACATCATTATTACGTTTGCCAAGTTGTGTTCAATCTAATAGAATTTGAAAGGACGCCAAAAAATCGTACGTTCAATAACTATCGAATTTTATGTAACTCAGTTTAGTCCGTTTACAGCTTGTGAGCAAGTTGAGTTTCATCAAATGAACGATTGGGAATAATACAATAATTACAAGTACTTGATCACTGATTAACATTCAATAGTTATTGCAGAAAATACAACAGATGTAAGGTACAAATTAATAGATAAGTGGTGCTACCAGCTAGAATTGCCTTTAAGAAGCACACCACGGGGCCACTATGAGAGTAATGAAGCTGAATCAGAGGACAATAAAGTATCTTTACTTTAGAGGACAACAAAGTATGCTAGTCGAGAGTTAGAGTATGTACCTTTTTGGAACAATAGACCAGTGCACAGCTAGCGCGGCCCCGTCTCCTTTCTTTTACCCGGCTGGCCCACTAACGGTAGAACAAATGCACTTTTTCATCATCAGCAAGAGACTTCTAACATAAAACAAACAAACATAATAAATAAACCACTGAAAATTACAAATTGTTATAATAGAAAAAAAATTTAACCTCAAATAGAGCAGCGAAGAAAACTAAACACAAACAATCTGAGATGCATAAACCTAACCTTAAAACATTTTGCTCGAAGCATTTCACTGTGTAGTAAGTCGACTGTGTATCATGCTGTTTTATCATCACTGTTGTACCGTTAGTGGGGTTTCACACCAAAGCTGAACGGGCAGGGCCGAGCCGAGCGGAATCCGCTTGCGCGCTATAACTATGCAGGATTTATTCTGCATTTATTCACACGTGTGTTGTGTGTGTGTGTGTGTGTGTGTGTGTGCGCGTCTGAGTACACGATATCTCATCTCCAATTAACGGAATGACTTTAAATTTGGAACTTAAGATCCTTCCCCTATAAGGATCCGACACGAACAATTTCGAACAAATCCAATTCAGATGGCGGCTAAAATGGCGAAATTGTTGTCAAAAACAGGGTTTTTCGCGATTTTCTCGAAAAACGGCTCCAACGATTTGATCGAATTTATACCTAAAATAGTCATTGATAAGCTCTATCATGGCACAAGTCCCATATCTGTAAAAATTTCAGGAGCTCGCCCATCAATGCAAAGTTGATTTAGATTCCCAATTATCAGGCTTCAGATACAATTTAAACAAAATTCAAGTGGAAAAGATTGAGCATAAAATCTCTACAATTATGTTCAGTGACATTTTCACCTAAAATTGGAAAATAAGCTCGAATTCAAGAAATGTGTTCATTCAATATGCAAACGTTTGATTCTATTAAATCATTACATGAAGAGATAGCAGACTTCGTGTGTCTCCAGCGTTATTGTCCTGTCACCAGCTGGCAGATCTTGAATAGTATGACTTATGCGCGTGTACACTAGCGTCAGGTGATAACTTTCATAACGGCAAGGAAAGTTGTGTGGTGCGCCACACCAGATTTTTTATACAGTGTAAACGAAAATTTTTACGACTTTAACCATTTTATCAAATTATTTTATGACTTATCCTTTTTGATCTTGATTTGAGTTGATTGTACCACTCATATCAATACCCTATTGCCGCGTCTTGAAGGGGATAAGTTGACGAAAACTGTACTGTTTTACATGAATTGATTGGATAACTTATTGTGTTCCAGTAACATTAGTAACATCAGTAACATTCAGTAACAAGTTTCATGTAGCAATATTGATAACTGTTGGGTATTGCAGCGATTGATGAGCATTGGAAACGTTGCAGGTATTCTGGAGCCTCGAGGCATTCTGCTAGGCAGCAACCGAGGCGTGATGAGTGTGGACTTCGACTCGACCGGTACAGTCATCCTGGGCGCATCCAGCGATCAGGCCACGCGCGTCTGGACCGTCGCCGATCAACGACTAAGGGTGAGTCCCCATCTCAACCTAACTCATTTTCATTCTTAATTTAAATATTTCAAATTACATCGCCTTTAAACGGGACTAGTATTATTTAAGCCTTTTGTAACACTTAAGAGACCAGGTATATGAAGGTAACCTCATCGCTGGCAAGACGATCAGCACAAGATTTTGAAGATGGGAGATATACATTTGAAAGTGTAGAGAGTTTTTCTCACATTGGAACTGAACTGAATGTAAACAATAACCTGGGTCAGGAAATTAAAAAGAGAATTGATCAAGATAACCGAGCGTACTTTGCAAATAGAAGTTTAATGAAGTCTAGACTATTATCAAGATGCACGATAGTTAAACTATATTGGGATATAGATTCTGTTCATCGAGCAGATGCCCGCAATTGAATAAAATTTTGAAAATTGCCCTTTCACCCCACCATTGAGGCCAGAAAATTTTGAAATTTTATTTCAAACACTTGAAGACTTAAATTCTATTTCTATTATGAGAATGAAATTTGGAATATGAGTGTTTGAAATTTTTTTAAAATAAAATGGTTTTATGATGTATGAAATGGTTTTATGTATGAAATTTTATTTCAAACACTTATAAGACTGGTAGTGACATACGGCTGTGAAACTTGGTTCTCAACTCCCAAAATGAACGCATTGAGGATTTTCAAAAGAAAATAATAAGAATTC
>NW_024094845.1:0-10269 GCF_014356525.2 Nilaparvata lugens
AATTTTCGTAGAATAAGCACGTAATTCAAAACTGTATGTTTTTCAAAAAATGTTGTGATTTCAAATTCAAATTTCGTTTATCACACACATAGGCTATACGAGAATTAAGAATTAATGAGAAAGTGTCCCGGAATAAGGTTTATGATTTTTGTTCTTCTGTATTTATACGGTACTAAGTGACATATTTATCAGTGATGGCTCTTAAACTGTAGGTTTATTATTAAATAACGAGTTTGGAGCACCAGAAAAATGGGTTCCAACCCACAATTATTGTCTTATTGTCATGTCCTTAAAGTTACTGTAAACCATATCGGTTGGGACTAATCAAGGTTTATTTAGGGTGGTTTTAATTATTAGTTTATGTGTTACAAATAGTTCACCTGGATTTAGATGGCAATTGAAACATTATTGATCTAACTAAAGCATGATATTAGTGTCAAAGACAGAAATCTGCGTTTTAATTCATTATCATGAGAGAGAGAGAGAGAGAGAGAGAGAGAGAGAGAGAGAGAGAGAGAGAGAGTGAGAGAGAGTGAGCCCGAAGGAAAGGGTATGTGTAAGAGAGTGATGTGGTTGAGTGGGAGTGACAGAGTTCGATATATTATAATTATGCTATATGGTGGGTGAGGAATAATAGTGTGTCCCTTACGCTACACTCACAGATATATATATATATATATCTGATATATATATATATATATATATAATATATATATATATATATATATATATATATATATATATATTAATGACAATAAATGCTGTTTCAAAAGATTGAAAAGATAGCATGCCGCTTCCAAAATCTATGGATATGGTTTATGTACATATGGTTTATATATGGTTTATATATATATATATATATATATATATATATATATAATATATATATATATATTAATGACAATAAATGCTGTTTCAAAAGATTGAAAAGATAGCATGCCGCTTCCAAAATCTATGGATATGGTTTATGTACATATGGTTTATATATGGTTTATATATATATATATATATATAAACCATATATAAACTATATATAAACCATATGTACATAAACCATATCCATAGATTATGGAAGCGGCATGCTATCTTTTCAATCTTTGAAAAGATAGCATGCCGCTTCCAAAATCTATGGATATGGTTTATGTACATATGGTTTATATATGGTTTATATACATAAACCATATCCATAGATTATGGAAGCGGCATGCTATCTTTTCAATCTTTTGAAACAGCATTTATTGTCTAAGGGTGGTGAAAGAAGTTTTCTGCATTCCATAACAACAATCTGCAGACTGACGTCTCGGGTATTAGAACCAAAAGGCCTTGCTTTATAGAACTATAAATACTCATTCAGTATTACAGTGCCTTGCTTCCATGAAACAAAGCAAATGTTTCCCGTTAGGTACTTCTGGAAAGCCCGGTCAATTTGTCATCGGTGGTGTCCAGGTAGAACTACCCTGCTCATAGACTATGTTCACTGAAGCGTAAAACCAAAGTTAACCAAATGCTTCTATTTCTAAAAATTCTATTGCCAGGTATAAAGTACTGCACTTTGGCGGCAGGAAATATTTAACATGTGTTTTCTATATTGTACCCTTCCTGGAAAAAATAGATTTTCGTTCAGTATTGTTTGCCTCCCCTCTACGAGGATGCTACCTGTGCGTTTGCGTTGCGAGTTCAATAGTTGACAAAACACATTCAGTCGACATGGAATTGGTCAAGGAAATCGTAACGCTCCGCAATACTACATTATATCATATTGACGATGGATTTTTCTATCGGGTGACCTCCAGCGACCAAACGCGTATCTATTTAAAATGTAATGTACGCGAGTGAGCAAGTCGCGCCTCAATGCCACTTCGTATCAGAGTTATCAGAGTTGCATTTTGTTCACATGTTCTATCATGACTTCAGGAAAATTTGAACCCTTTGCATTCTAATATTCGGTAAAGCTGGATATGACACTTATCACTGCAGCTCTGAATATAAAAGACGGGTACCTGCCCACCTTTCTTGTGCACAGCTGTGTAAAAGAATTAATTTAATCGACTCTACAGCCTGCAAATTTTAGCAGTACTTTACAAAATGTACCAAACTCTTATATTCAGGATCCAAATATTTGAATGTTGTGTTTATTCTACAAAGCTCACTTTAACTTCATCTCATTCTCAATTTCATGCTCTTTGAGCCAATACAATAGAAAAATATCATATTTCATTAAATACCTTATAAATGAGCTCATATCAATTATTTGTAGAATTAAAAACTCAAATTTCAAATTATTGAGAAAAAACAGAGCACACAATTTTTCAACATAGTAGAATAATGCAAACGATAATATGAAAAATTATAATAGGTACAAGAATAAAAGCATTCTACTAGCATTCTACATTCGAGTAGCCTACTTAAGCTAGTAGTAGATTTGATTTTTATTGTAGAATATAATACTGTACATAAAATATTTATATGAAAAATTATAATAGGTACAAGAATAAAAGCATTCTACTAGCATTCTACATTCGAGTAGCCTACTTAAGCTAGTAGTAGATTTGATTTTATTGTAAAATATAATACTGTACATAAAATTTCTATATGGAAAATTATAGTAGGTACAAGAATAAAAGCATTCTACTAGCATTCTACATTCGAGTAGCCTACTCAAGCTAGTAGTAGATTTGATTTTTATTGTAAAATATAATACTGTACATAAAATATTTATATGAAAAATTATAATAGGTACAAGAATAAAAGCATTCTACTAGCATTCTACTAGCAGCATTCTACATTCGAGTAGCCTACTTAAGCTAGTAGTAGATTTGATTTTTACTGTAAAATATAATACTGTACATAAAATTTCTATATGGAAAATTATAGTAGGTACAAGAATAAAAGCATTCTACTAGCATTCTAGAGCCCTGGAAATATCTCTGTTATTGTTCTTGGTACCTTATACAAAAGGGACTCCATAATACAAAAACAAATCAGTCCTTGCCGGACAAAGCTAGAGGAAGAAGAAAAAGAAGAAGAAGAAGAAGAAGAAGAAGAAGAAGAAGAAGAAGTTGACAGGAGGAGGAGAAGAAGAACAAGCGAGAAGAAGAAGATAATAGAAAAAGGAGACAGAAGAATAAGGAAGAAGAGGAAGAAGATGAACAATAATAAGAAGAAAAAATATAGATAGGAGAAGATTATAATCGTTGAGTACACTATTTTATCTATAACCACTCTTTTGACGAATTGAAAACTTACTGGTGGCACTCCCATACAGTAACAGTCAGGGGTGTATTCAAATACCGTTGGATAACATCTTTCCAATATTGTTACATTCATCTAGAAGTATAAAATCTGTTCTTTCTTACATTGATATCACTTATGTATAAGTTACTGCAGAATCAAAATTATTTTATATTGACTGAACAATTAAAAGTCACATTGAAATAGTTATTTTGGAGTTTGGTAGAAATAATACATTTACATGGAACTCAATTTATTCATTAAAGGCAATCTACATAATTCTAATAGGTTCTGATAACACATAATGATAAAATAGGTGTTCAATGAATTAATGAAGCCTAACAACTTGAAATATATTTCAAATTATTTAAGATTAAATTGATTCTACCTCGGTGCAAGTCAGCTTACATTTGTACATGTATCATTGTATTGAATTATTAAATATTTGATGATTTTGGTAAAACGACATTTTAATCCTGGACTAGTAGTTCTATGAACAGTAGACCTCGCGCAGTTATAAAACACAGCCTCGTCTCATACTGTCCATAAGAGTAAATCCTGTTTGTATGTTGTGTCGGCAAGATGTCGGTGTGAAAACGGCTAATGGCTGTTGGGGTTAGTGTATCAAAAATTTGCTAACATCAAAATCTAATCTCCTTCAACTTACTGGCAACAGGTCAGACCGAGTTGAAAGCAGATAAAGGTCGAGAGAAAATACTATGTTTTCTTTCCGTTATTAATTGCATGCGTCATTGCATGCAATGAATAGTCAACACGACAGCTTATTTTTACTAAGTTACATTGATATATTAATTGCATGCGTTATTGCATGCAATGAAAATCCACTCAACAGCTGAATTATGGATGATTCTATTCTGATTTTAACTGTAATATTGGCGTTCGAAGTAGACTTTACCTATTGTATTAACCTTAAAATGCAAAATTTTCAAAAAACCTTGTATATACGTCGAGGCACAATTTAAAAAGAAATATATCTTTCAAATTTCATGGTAATCTATTGCTGCGTTTCGCCGTAATTGAGGAACATATAAACATAAAGAGAAATGCAAAGCCGTCGACTTGAATCTTAGAACTCATTTCGCTCGGTCAATAAATCGAAATTTCAAGAAACCACAAATATCCTGGATGAAAAGGGGAATCAATTGTTATGTATAGATTTGAATCTGAATGTCAAGGATCCACTAAACAGTCTACTAAATTCATAATTTTTTCTCCACAGGAGAAACGTTTAAAGCTGGCATCAAATGATGTCACCACATTATTAACATATGTAAATTATATATTTATATATGTTTGTCACGTGGATTGAAGGAGCGTTGTTTGTGACGTTGTTTGTTGATTGAAGGAAGATTCTATTTTACTATTCAAATAAATCATAATGTAATTTACTTATCCACTTCGAGATTTACATAGTGATAATAAGTAGGAAATGAAATGTATAGCAAACACTTCAGTTGCTATGTAGGCCTACTGTATTGTATTCTGTAGTGTCTTATTTTTTACTAAAGTGATGAAGTATCAGAAAATACTATCATTCAGCATTGTTATGTATTATTTTCAATGTCATTTTTTTCTCTTTCTTTTCAAAATTTAATTTAAAATTTGTTATTATTTTAAATAAGTAGATAACTTAACTATTGTTTGTTTTTAATCATATTATTTGTATTTATTTCTTCGTATTGTTATAATACTTGATAGAGAGTTGAGTGTAAGAGAGGGTCAACTGCGCCCTAACTTCGCTTTCTAAGAAAAATAAAGGCAGTCATTCTATTCATGTCACCATAATATATATGTATTAAAAAAACAGACGCTTTCTAAGAAAAATAAAGGCAGTCATTCTATTCTATTCATGTCACCATAATATATATGTATATATATTAAAAAAACAGATGACATCCAATTTATTGGAGCGAATGGAATGCCTTCATCTTCATGTGTAGGCAACACACCACACCAACCTTGTTCCTGTGAGACTGACCTTGTCTCTGTGACACTACACTTGTTCGAATGGGACTCTACCCCTCTTCTTGTTCCACTGACACTACTTGTTCCAGTGAGACAGACCTTGTCTCTGTGAGACTCACCTTGTCTCTGTGAGACTCACCTTGTCTCTGTGAGACTCACCTTGTCTTTGTGGGAACTTGTTCCTGTGAGACTGCCATTTATAAAACTACTTGTTCCTATGAAACTTGTCTCTGTGACACTAATATCGTTCAAAAACACTACTTGTCTCTGTGAGAACTTGTCTCTGTGATACGGACCCGATGAATCACACAGAATTCCATATTCTTTCCATCTTCCATTTCAGGATGAATATAAGCTGAGCTAAATTAAAAAAATCGTAAATTATTCTGTCATTCTTCAGTAATTAATGAATGCAATATGAACAACTCTCTTTCATGAGGTGAATCATTTTTTCCAACATTTTCCAGTTTCTCAATGATAGGGGAGTGATAATTATTTGTATAGGTCTTCTAAGGAACCATTATCTACAGCTGGTACCAATCAACTAAACTTCAACTCCAAACTACCGTATTAATACCAGTATACAATTTATAAGTTTATTACAGCTGTTAACTTTAGATGCTAAATCATATTATCACAACTTGATCTTCAATCATGATCATCTTCCCGTTCATCGGTAGCCGCTGGGCCGACAATTTCGGAAACATAGGTCTGTAGAATGGATTAATAAATAATTGTTATCAGTCCCCCTATCAAAATTTCTATTCAGAAACCATCCCCACTATTCACACAACATATTCCTAAAGTTTCATGCCATTCTGTCAAGTAGTTTTTAAGTCTATAGGGAACAAACAAATTAACACACAGACATTTTTTTATATATACATAGATTATTTCTTTCTTACATAATTATCTTTCTGTTGTTTCCACTTATTTTTTTCTGTTACAGTTTCTCGATTGATCAAAGCACCACAGGCTGCATCGTTCGTCACCTCTGCCTTCAAGCGCGTTATGACTTACTCCAATAAGCCAACCAAATATCCTCAATAAGCAATAGAAGTTCTTATCGACTGTGTATGACTCATTAATATCCATGTTTTGTATAAATTTATGTGATAGACCTACTGATATTAATGTTGATGTACCGTAATGTTTTTTGCTCATGTATAATATTGATAATAATACATTAAAAATAAATAAAAAGTTAAATTACTATTGTTGGTTTTTATTGTTCTAACTTTTGACTTACTGAGGGCCAAAGTCGTTGTCCGTCTGTTTGTATGCTCTGCAATAACTTTAGAAAGAATTGATCAATCAGCTTCAAATTTTAAACACGTATTCTTCAAACCTTTTTACAGGTCAAGTTTGTGGAACAACAAAATTTACTCACTCCATCGTCCTTTTTCAGGATATAACAAATGACATTTAAAGTGCATAAGAAAAAAAGTAGTTTTGATTTATCATTTAGTCAGCTGAAGAATTCATTGCATGCAATTTATCCATTCATTCATTCATAACATACCGTAAGTTGAAACTATTTGGAAGCTATGACAGCACAGACATGCGTCTGCATGCGTTGACACCAAATGAGTGATGATGATCAAGGGCCGGTTTCCGAGCTCGGCATTTAGCTGAGTTATACACTTTAAACAGCTCGAGTTGGCTTTCCGGAACGGGGCGTAATTGCAGCCCACGTTTAAATTAAATTTCAAAAAAACTAGAAGTGATCAAAAGAAAATAGTGTTAAGTTTCAGCTATTTTGAATCATTTAGGAATGTTTCACTTCGTCAATAAAAAACGTTTCCAATTATTATAGAAATGAGAAAATAAAGATAATCATAAAAACTACCCACTACGCCCCGTTCCGGAAAGCCAATTTTCTAACTTCAGCTGTTTAAAGTGTAGAACTCAGCTAAATCCCGAGCTTGGAAACCGGCCCTAAATGATCATTTCATGATTTCAACTGGTTAATGTAGAACATAATATTTACTAATTCTATTACATCAACAACTGATACGAGTTGAGATATCAATTTACGGGTTTTCGCCATTCATTTTTTCTTGGAACTCTGTATCGAAATCATGTATCAAATGAACACCTCATTAAAACAAATGAATTTGAATTATATGTAGTCCAGGCAACGAATGCTCAAATGAAGGTATAGAGGGAAAAGTTTGGAACACAATTTTCAA
Organism: Nilaparvata lugens; assembly: GCF_014356525.2. Lineage (NCBI taxonomy): Eukaryota > Metazoa > Arthropoda > Insecta > Hemiptera > Delphacidae > Nilaparvata > Nilaparvata lugens. The sequence goes on from NW_024094845.1 coordinate 7,410, forward strand.
CTCCACAGCTCTTTTAAGGATAGTTAGAGGATTAACATATCAAAAGTCCTCACCCCTAACCCCTGTGCTAAAGGGATGGGGGTGGTTTGAAAGTAACATTTTTTCATTTTTCGCATATATCTCAGAAACTATGCATCTTATGAACATTTATAAATCTAGCAAAATTGAAGCTTACAAAATTACCAAAAAGTTTTGTCCTTTACATTTTTCCATATCTCTCATAGTTTCTGAGATATCCGACCTTGAAGGTGAGACATTTTTTGAAAAAACAATTCTGCCTTCAAGTTTTTCATCTTTTCGGCCTTATAATTTTTGAACGATTGATGGAAAAAAATCCGTACTGATTATGAGCTGATAAAGCATCAAATTATCTTCAATTTGATGTATATTCCCACTATTTTACGCATTTCCCTACGACTGTTGCAGCAATTTTAGTTTAGAGAGTGAAATTTTCTGTTCAGCAGCAATAGATCAGTTGACAATGAAATTTGAAGGGAATGTTTGGAACACAATTTTCGACTTTGCAGCTTTGTTGAGACTAGTTTGGAGGTGAGCATATAAAAAATCCCAACCCTTACATCATGTGCTGAAGGGATGACGGTGGTTTGAAAGTTGCGTTTTCCACTTATTACTTACATGCTTATATCTTGGAAACAATGGGTTATATTGACATAACCAACTACATAAAAATGAAGCTTAATAAATTTCCTACAAGTTTTGTCTGATAGAGGTTTTAGATAAATCCTATACTTTTCGAGATATTTATGTTCTAAAGTGATGCATTCTCGAAAAACCAGATTTTCTTCCATTTTTTCGCTCTCTCAAGTCTTATAAATTTTCAACAATTGATAGAACAAGAATGTGCTAAATACGAGATTGTAGAGCATTAAATTACCTTTCATTTCATGGCCGAAAAGATGAAAAACTTGAAGGCAGAAGTGTTTTTTCAAAAAATGTCTCACCTTCAAGGGCGGATATCTCAGAAACTATGAGACATATGGAAAAATGCAAAGGACAAAACTTGTTGGTAATTTTGTAAGCTTCAATTTTGCTAAAGATATAAATGTTCATAAGATGCATAGTTTCTGAGATATATGCGAAAAATGAAAAATGGTACTTTCAAACCACCCCCACCCCTTTAGCACAGGGGGTAGGGTGAGGACTTTTGATATGTTAATCCTCTAACTATCCTTAAAAGAGCTGTGGAGTTGAAAATTGTGTTCCAAACTTTTCCCTCTATAATCTTTCGTTGACTGGACTAATGAGGGACAAAGATGTTGAAGCGAAAGAGTTATTTTTGAAGAGTAATTTTCCATTTCAAATGGGATCCCCAATGAAACCCACTGTCAAATTATTCTTGTAGAATAAATATTTAGCTGTTTCCATAATTTTCAACAACTCTGTATAATTGAAGCTGCGGGTTTTTAAGATTACAATACAACAGTTCTTGAGCGAGTTCTCCAACCCAGGGGTCACTAGTTATTTATCAATAGCAGTTCTTTTTAATTAAAACTGATTTGCTCATTGCATTATTGAATAATAAGCATAGTTGTTTTTTTTTCAAGCAAAAATGTATTTACTTGATGCTACATCGATAAAGGCGAACGCACACAGCAGCAGACAGACTGCGGAAAAATCGCTCCTCAGACATCTGTCTGTCTGAATATTGGCCGAGACACACATAACCGCACCGAGCCCGCGCCGACGTACGGCCGAGTGTCAGATGTACTACGGCGAGTAAGAAAACAAAGGATTTCAAACGTGTAGGGACACATACTACCGCACCCGCGCCGTCACCGACTAGTTCAGATTACTTTTCGACGGTGAAGGTGCGGCCTCGTTTAAGGCTCTTCAGTACACTTTTTATCATTAAAATTGGATAATCTTTTTCAATATAATTGTTAAGATCATTATAAGAATGAGAAAAAGTGGCAACTGAAATTTTTAAGTGGTCTAATAAGCGAGTTATGGGTTGTCGAAGTGCTAACTTTCCAGATTCCGTTTTCTTTCCACATCATAAACGGTTTCGACTATATTATTAGAACTTCTCTTGAGAATTCAAAAAATTATCCTTTCCAAACTAAAACATTTTATTCCTCATTTCGTTCATAAATAAAAAAGTAACATTTTTTGCAAATTCGATAACTTGTTTATTTTGGTATTAATCGCGAAAAAACGCATATTAGAACAAAGCCAATGATATACTGAATGTATAAAAAATAAGGAAAATTCGAAACCGTTTATGATCTGGAGAGAAAACGGAGTTTAGCACTTCAACAACCCATAACTCGCTCATTAGACCACTCAAAAATTTCAGTTGCCACTTTTTCTCACTCTTATAATGATCTTAACAATTATATTGAAAAAGATTATCCAATTTAAATAAGAATAAAAAGGTGTACAGAACAGCCTTAACATAGAGAGTGAGAAACTTATTGAAGAGATACAGAATTTTTCAGTTTTGTACGATCAAAGTTATGTGAAATATGGTTGAACGGAAAAATAAGTTGAAGTAAAAGTAGAACCAAATAAGTTAAGCCAAAGGTATAACAGACATAATATAATAAATAATTAAATAAACAACAAAAAGTGTAAAATAAGGAACCCGTGATTGTATCTTGAATTTTAAATTTAAAACAAATTACGTGTAGATGCAGAAGGCAGAAGATAACAATTTTATTGCTGGATATATATTTCTGATACATGTATTGTTAGGCACTGAAATATTTATACCAGCACTATGATTCTCATTTTCTGTGTCTACAGGTAATTAGTTTAAAATTTAATAAATTCAATTTGGATGTAACAAGATTTTAATAGTGTTATATTATCAACACTAGCCGTCAGGCTCGCTTCGCTC
>NW_024094846.1:0-8652 GCF_014356525.2 Nilaparvata lugens
GGCCAAAACAGTAATAATAGGCAGTTGTAGGCTAACCGTCCACTGGAACCGTATTCAACCGATCCGTTCGGCCGTTGGATCGGACGAATCTGCCGGCCAAACACGGTCGTCCATTGGAACCATTTTCGTCAGTCTAGTTCAGTAGTTGGGTGGTTGCCAATTATTGAATTAACTACTAACATAGCCACCAACATTTTTCATAAACAATGATTATAATTGCGATTTTTAAAATTGAATAAACAAATATCCACTAAATTAGTTATTCATTACAATAATCTTACCTTCAGATCCTATTTATTCTGCAATCTTTGTCCACAGATTCCTTTGAACATCACGACGATGATATCTTTTGCCTCGCATATCCCACAATGGAACAAGCTCTTGAACCAAACTTATTAACTTTTTCATTGACCATAGTTAAAACTTTATAAAACAGAACAAGTTCAAAAAACAAAAACAGACAAGACTGTGAAACAATTTTGAGGTTAGGATGATGTTGTCTCAGCTAGACTTCGGCCGGATAGAGCCGGAAAATCCCATTCAATTCGGATCGAAAACTTGATCGGCCGAAGACGGCCGTATGAACCTGTTGCAATGGACGTGTATCTGTAGACAGTTGAAATTTGAATCATAAACTACCTATACCATGGGATATTTTCGTATGCTATATTTTCTGTGTGTACTAACGCAATGTTTTTTTAACTATTTGACTGTATACTTTATATTATAACAACAATCAAATTAAATAAAAGTGGAGGTTAATTGTTGGTTGTTGTGTTAACAGGTAGCCTGGTGATAGAGGAGGAGCGGAAACGCGTGTTGGAGCTGAAGAGAAGAGTGCAGGATGAGGCGCGGGCAGAATGGGAGGAAAGGAGACAGCGCGAACACAACTGCCACTCACTCAACAGTGTCGGCAGTGACGAGTCCAGTCTCACCTCCAGTGACCTCCACACCGAAAGGTCAGCTATAAACATTATTATAAAAATACTTCACTATATGGCCTACTTTTTAACATTAATAAAAACAATATAAAAACTTGTAGTACCTTTATTATTAAAAACTTTAAAATCTTTCAACGAATAGCCTAAGTTATGGTTGAAAACTAGTCGTTGAAATATTTTAAAGTTTTTTATAATGAAGGGTACTACAGTTTTTATATTGTTTTTATTGAATTTATGCGTAATGTACAGGGTTGGGTGATGAAGTATGGAAAGATTTGGCATAGCTGTTATATATACTCATTTTTGTATGAACGAACATTTTCTTTTTCCAGTATCTACCTTGAATGTTGCCATTTTTGACCGAGCGAAGTGAGGTCTAAGATTCAAGTGTCGATTTGTATGTCATCAGCTATCAAAATGAAAAAGTTTTCTCAGGAAAACATTTTTTTTTCAGAACGTTACTTTTTGAGATATGAGCGCCTAAAGTGTCCATTTTTGGGACAGAACATTCAAATTCGGTAAGAGAAATCCATGAGATTTAGAGGATAGATTCTTCATGGTATTGTTGATCTGTTGAAACAAAAAATTTCTGAAAATATCATTTTTTGAAAAAGGTATTCAATTTACCAAAAATAACTCAACTAAAAGTTATTTTGGTTATTTCAGTAAATTGAATAACAATCTTGAAATTGATATTTTCAGGAAATTTTTGTTTTTCCAGATCAACTATACCATGAGAATCCATCCTCTAAATCTCATGGATTTATCTCTTACCGAATTTGAAATGTTCTGTCCCAAAAATTAAACTTTAGGTTCTCATATCTCAAAAAGTAATGATCGGAAATAGTTATTGTGCAACTAGTGCGCAAGTGACAGTTTGCTGCACCGAAAGAAACGGTTACGCGGGCGGAATGGTTTGTTGAGTGCAGCAGAGGAACTTTGCGCACGTATTTCACATTATTTTTTTCCTACAGTTACCATGAATATGAAAAGTGGGTATTATGGGTAAAATTGCCTGAAATGCATCAAATGTATATGTGTGTAATGTTATTATTAATAAATGCAATTAGAATGGCTGTGTGGTGTGTTGAGTGGTGGGGGGGGGGGGCGGCTGTGTTCTGAATGAGGTAGCTGTGGCTGTGTGGCTGTCATCCACTGCGCCCCATATTATGACACACGTGCTAGACCCACAGTCACTGTTACCAACTCATTGTGATTTTGCTGCACTGGTGCTCCATATAACCTACGAACTATTTTGCGTTGTCATGTTGCAAATCTGGAGTGCGGAAAAATTTTTCCCGCACTAGAGCGGAAAAGTGATTCTTTGCGTTCTGGAATCAGTGCAGCAATGGCCACTTTTCAACGTAACTGTAGGAAAAAAAGTTTTCCCGAGAAAACTTTTTCATTTTGATAGCTTGATGACATACAAATCGACACTTGAATCTTAGACCTCACTTCGCTCGGTTATTTTTAGCCTTTTCACAGCCTTCACATACACGTGGAGCACTGAGTGTGGACAATAATATAAGAAATTCTAGCAATAGAACGCTCAACGCTTCGTAGATAATGAATTTTTTAACGTTTACATGAGTGTATGGACACAAACGGACGCCATCTAACATATTCATTTACCGTACTTAGTAAATGTTTAATTTTTTCAACTCCTCATTATTGTCAAAATTGCAACATCTAGATACATACTGGAGAAGAAATTATTGAGTTCTTTCAAGAATGAGTATTTAATAGCTATTCCAAATCCTACATACTTCATTACCCAACCCTGTATTATGTGAATATGTAAGTAAGAGAAGATGTCTCCGGATCCCTAATTGTGATTTAACAAGAATCTTGTCCCTAGCATGAGTCAAAAATAATTATGTAGTCATTGAAAGCAAATTGAAACGAGTAAAGTTATATTTTTTAATGATGATAATGTACAGTAATATCAGAAAAGAATAAACCCATGATAATGTACCACTCTGAAATATGAAACATATTATAATTTTTTTAGAATATTGTTGATCTGTAAATCCAAGTATGTAAAAGTCCGCAATTATCTTTATATTGAGCAACATGTTTGAGACAATTCCTTGAAATGTTCATGCAGAGGAATTTTTCAAATTTTCATAGAGAATCTTTGCTAGCAATAGTTTTTCAACCCTTATCAAGTTTTAATAGTTCGAATATTATGCTACAGATCAGTTATATCCAGCACATATTTACCTATTAATTATTGCAGAGGGGGCTTCATAACGCTAAAATTGATCTGATAATAGCATTCAGATAATAAGCAAGTTGGTTGTTGAATTGATCTCCCATCTTATAGAATGAGTCATATTCTTCTTTAAGTGTTTGTTCAAAAAATTATGCTATAGCGCACTCGTAGAGGGCTGATTGGCTCAGCGGCTAGAGTAGTAATTAATCAAAGCGATTAGATAACGGCTGCTGCAAGGGTAAGTTACTTTCAGTCGAATCACTGTGTTCAAACATATCTTAATATTCTATTCATCCCAAAGTGATTGGATGAATAGAATTTTCAGTTTCGGTTCAATCGTTGTTCCCTAAATATGTCTTTCATAAGAATTTTTTCACTGAAAACACAAATTGTCATGGTGCACCAAATTCAGTTATTTAAGATGGACCAGTTTTCTTTCAGTATGCTTTCTATTGAATATAATTTTTTTATTTTAATCTATTTTTCGCGCTAGCAGTGAAGATGTTGAGAAACGACTTCAATCTCCTTTAAATGGGAATAAGACTGATGTTACTATAGGCAACAAGTATCAAAGGTAAGAATATTCAAAGCATTTCATTTTTAAAATTAGTGTAAGCTTGACAACTAGGAGGGAAGAACTAATTTGGCAACTGTAACTACAAAAACTCAGTATTTATCTGAAAATTGCAAATATAAAGTGAAATCTTAATGGTTGATTTCATGTAGGTACTCTATGAATTTCAGTGGTCCTTCTTTCTATTTTCGTAGTGGACAAAATCATTTTATCAATCAAAACCCTCCAGTCGCTTTCAATCTGCTTTCGAATTTTTCACAGCTGATTCAAATAATGGGACATCATACATCATTTCTTAATATCATTCACGCTATTTAAATCATTTCATTAAACCTTGGCATATTTATTTGTTTGCATAGAATCTACTTTATGGATCATATATTATGATCTGCTCTTGGCTCTTGCATTTGTTCAGAATTTACAATCATCCTCACCAATTTCCGTTGAAAATAAACATCACGAGAGTGGACTCGCATTTATTGTTATTAGTGTGGAATCGCTGGAAATACACGCATTTTACATTAGAGTTGACATCATTATAAGACTCAATAGTTCAGTGACTCGGATTCTCGGTTCAATAACATTTCCTTACAACCAGAATTCTTGTTCCAACATAAATATTTCAATATGTCTAACTGAGGATGGGGCAGGTGTAGCCCCGAAACCATGGTCCTTCTGTTAAAGGACCTTCTCTTAATTTAGTGAATTTTCTATATTTTTTTAGACTTTACTATATTATATTATACTATTAATATATTAGAATTGTAATTTCTGTTGTGTAAAGAGGGCTATTATGGGAAGTATCTCTTCCTGGTGCCCTCATATTGTATCTAAATAAATAAATGAAACAAATTGAAGTGGTTGATGAGTGCAGTGGAGGAGAGCAACAGTACCAACAAATGAAAGTTGTAATGAAAAATCGACCAAAGACGAAAGTTGCAGTGAGAGGCGGAAAAATGACGGTGCTAATGAAGAATCTCTTCACAAACAAACTGAAGAAAATCCGGAACAAGTGAAAGTGAATGGTGTTGCACATGAATGTACTGATGAGAGAATGGAAGTCAATGAAGATGATAAAATTAATTATATGAATTCTAGTGATAACGAAACTAGTGGAAAAACAGTACAACATCTGTGTCTCATTTATTCATTATGGAGAAATACTACAATATAATAATTATCATCAAAAACAATCAATTTTTAAATATTTCAATAACGTAGGTATATCAATCGTTAAAACCCACTCAACACTGAATTCTAATGTAAAGTAATTATATGGTTATGAACTACACTTTTTAAACTTATCAATGAAATCGTATTAATGATTGAATCGATGTTGTATTTATAGAAACTAGATAGATCTTGTGCTTTGAAACAATAGTATTTTTCAAAAAAGATTATTTCTCAATATTGGCAATCAAGTTAACCGTATCAAAAACTGAACATTCAAAAAAGTAATCGCTTTCGATTATTGAAATGAATCATCTATATGAATACAATTGAATATACAACTGAATCATTATACAATTCAATATTATTTTGTTAGGGTCAATGGTTATTGAAACGCTGGTTGTTGAATGGTAATTGTAATATTGTGAATTCACAGTGTCAATACAGTAATATCGGGGCACCGAGCTTCGCTCGTTATTTTTATTTATTGATAAACAGAACACAATTCTCTAAAATGATCGTGTTTATATTTTACAGCTGGCTATACGTCAGCTTATGAATTTCGGGGATGCGATATTTTGATTTTCCACAGAATCACTCGCTCACTTTTTACTATCCACAGACGACAAAAGTCTCAGCTGTTTCAGCTAAGGATGAGTTATCCTTTTAATGTCGTTCAGCAAGTTTCCCCAAGGATGAGACCTAGTGCAATAGAATTTTCATATAATAAACCTACTATGTTCCAAATTTCGTGAAAAATCGTTAGAGCCGTTTTCGAGATCCGTTGAACATAAATAACCAGATATAAAAATATAAACAGATATAACAGAAATTGCTCGCTTAATAAATAGAATATTAATTTCTAAATAATACAGATTCCATGTTTTTGAGAGCGTATTTTTTCCAAATCTCACACGTCCCAAACTTCTAATTGTTATCATTTTCTCATTATACCCATGAGTCTGTGACTTATGCATGGATATACGATAATACTTCGGTATTAGGTTTGTTTTGTTTGTTTTAAAGCTTCCCAGAGACTCTAATCAGACTATAGGATTATTGTCAAAAATTATAATACATACAGTATTAATACATTTATATATACAATAATTTCCCATTTGAATGAAAAAATTAGGAAATAGGAGAAGTTTTGGGCAATAGCCTGTTTTTACTTCCTTGCCCTATTACCATAGGTAAGGAAGTATTGCTTTCCAAAAGAATTAAGGTACCCAATTTTCAAATTTCTATACGTTTCAAGGTCCCTTGAGTCCAAAAAAGTGGTTTTTGGGTATTTGGGTGTGTGTGTGTGTGTGTGTGTGTGTGTGTGTTGATGGCCGCTAAAATTGAGAAAAATGTTGTCAAAAACAGGGTTTTTCGCGATTTTCTCGGAAACGGCTCCAACGATTTTGATTAAATTCATACCTAAATAGTTATTGATAAGCTCTATGGCCCACAATTCCCATATCTGTAAAATTTCAGGAGCTCCGCCCCATCTATGCAAAGTTTGATTTTGATTCCCAATTTTTTATAAGGCTTCAGATACAATTTAAACAAAATATTTCGATTGGAAAAGATTGAGCGCATGAAAATCTCTACAATTAATGTTCAGCACATTTCACCTAAAATTGAATATAAGCTCGAAATTCGAAAAAATATGATTATCCAATTGCAAACTGTTAGCAACTGTTGATTCTATCAAATCATTCAGTATGGAGAGATAGCCGACCTCATATGTCTCCAGCGTTATTGTCCTGTCACCACCTGGCTCAGATCTTTGTTTAAGTAGACTTGAGATGCGCGTGAACCTAGCGTCAGGTGATCAATTCTCATAACGGCAAGGAAAGTTGTGTGAGTGCGCCACACCAGATTTTTTCTTTTCCGACTACTGTATTGTTTACTCCATCCAATAAATGAATAAATATCCTAATTTTAAATACTTGTTTATTATAATAACAGATACATCTTGTGTAATACCTATTATACTTTATAAAATATATGTATAATACTATAAATAATTTACAATAATATTGTAATACCATTGTATTATATGATTTATATAGTTTAGATATATGGAAACAAACATGACCGAACCGCTATTGGTTAATATCATCAAATATGAAGAATCTACCTACAGCAACTCGTTAAGTTAGTATGAACGGAAATTTATGAAATCTCTATGGAAATTTCGAATGAATTTTCTCATCTAAAATTTTACGTTCATATCATTCTAATTTCACATTCTATTTTATTATTCATATGCAAATACAATCCAGGTAAAAACGACAGCATTGCCCAAAACTGCTTCAAAGCTTAATTCGCAGTCTAAAGGTTATGTTACTTATGTAACTAAAATGATAATTAATTCGCACACAATTTTGAGTAAAACAAAAATGTATTTACTACAATTTAGAATTTATTTATGTGATGTATCCAGTGCCTGGCTTGTTACAGTAATCCAGAGTTTTATCTGAAGATAGCAGTTAAGAAATTAAAACAACATAGAGAAACAAAAGAAACACCCAGTAGAGCATAGGCATTACCCATTGCAAGGCTTTTATGTCGCAACTTTTATTGTTATCTCACCTATATAGTTCATGTAATTCTTTCCAGTGAAGCTGTGTGACGCTGGTAGTCTCTCATATTGTGCCGTTCATACACTCTCACCCCAACAAAACAGTAAAATTCGACATAATCAACAGTATCGGCTTGGGATAACAGTAAAAGTTGCGACATAAACGCCCTATACCATGGATATCTACTTACGCTACTGCTTCTCTATGTTAACACGTATTGGGCGTAGAAAAAGCAGGAAGTGAGAAACTGGACGGAGGAGAAGTAAAATCTGTAAATTAGGATGGGTGAGGGAGATGGTAGAGGGGGGGGAGAAAGACAGCGCGCTGCCACACTTTCTGCCGAATATTTGGAGTGCGACAGGTGAAGAGTACAGAATAAACGTTTGTCATAAAGCCGCGGGAGCAGGTGATTAAGTCGGTGTCATTTGCGCGTCCTCACAACACGCCGGGCACCAGTCGATGATTTAGAGCTGCCTCTCTCTCTCCCCTTCCTCTCTCTCTCTCGTCTTACTCACAACCATGTTGTCCAATCTTCTATCTCTCTCCAACCATCGTGCGACCTTGTCAGTTTGAAAATAACTTTGTGGCCACATTTTGTTTTCAGTTTCATATCCAGATAAAAAACTACCCGGGACCCAATGAACTTGCCACTCATGCATCTCTATGACAGTCCCTGTCAGCATACGACCTCAACTTCTAATAATACTCATTCTACTAATACTGACAGTAGTTAACTGAATCCCACTCTAGCAGAATGAATAATATCCGTCAGTAGTAAATAACTAGGCACAGTAATTAATTTTTGTTCCTCCTCGTGCATTGTGATGGTGCGGGCCAGCCTAGTGTGGGGAGTCAACTGAATTCACTTGTTTTATATTACGACAGCAAGGACCACCATTCTCTATCGAGTGGCTCCATTTCAAAGTCTGCTGACTGAATTTTTGGGATGTTATGTCTTTTGAAGAGACAAAAATAATGCAGGATTAGTAGCATCACGTTGAATTTGTTGAAGCCAACTGTAGCTGATCGTCTAATGCTCTGTCTAAAGCCTAAATTAGTCTAAGCCTAATGCTCTGCAGAATCCTACACTAAAAGCTTTATAAAATACATTGAATATTCTTGTAAAGATGATGTAAGAAAACTGTAGGAGATAATGTGGAACATTATAGAATTATCTCG
>NW_024094847.1:0-8881 GCF_014356525.2 Nilaparvata lugens
GTCATTTGATGTGTGCTTGTAGACGATATTATAGAGACCAGATAGCATAAGAATTTATCCGATTGTTTATGTTTCAAATTTCAAGCCGGTTCTTGTTAACTCCAACTGATTTCTGTCGGTTATTACTGTTTTGGCCGGGTGAGAGTTTACGAACGGCACAGTATGAGAGACTTCCAGCCATCACATAGCTCTACGAAATGTATGTAGAGCCGAAATGAAATGTTTGAGAAATGTATGTGCCGATGACACATCATACATTTGCAGCTCTCAGGATGCAAGTGTGTTAGAAATAGAATCTTTCATGAACATTAATGCCATAGCCCAGTACCTCTCTCAACTCAAATTAGGAATTAATGAATCAAAATCACATTTTTACTTTCCTTGTCCTATTACCATAGGTAAGGAAAGTATTGCTTTCCAAAAAAATTGAGGTACCCTAATTCCATGTTTTCTATACGTTTCAAGGTCCCCTGAATCCAAAAACATGATTTTTGGGTGTTGGTCTGTGTGTGCGTATGTGTGTGTGTGTGTGTATGTGTGTATGTCTGTGAACACGATAACTCCATTCCTAATTAACCGATTGACTTGAAATTTTAAACTTGAGGTCCTTATACCATGAGGATCCGACAATAAGAAATTCAATAGAATTCAATTCAAGATGGCGGAAAAAATGGCGGATAATTACTAAAAAAAACCATGTTTTTCACGGTTTTCTTGAAAACGGCTCTAACGATTTCCTTCAAATTTATACCATGGATAGCTATTTATGAGCCCTATCAACTGGCATGAGTCTCATTTCTGGGAAAATTTTAGGAGCTCCGTAATATTCTTGAGAAAAATGGCGGATAATGACTAAAAATCCATGTTTTTCACGGTTTTCTCGAAAACTGCTCTAACGATTTTCTTCAAATTCATACCATGGATAGATATTCATAAGCCCTATCAAATGACATAAGTTTTTTTCTGGGGAAATTGCAGGAGCTCCGTAATATTCTTGAGAAAAATGGCGGATAATTACTAAAAAACCATGTTTTTCACGATTTTCTCAAAAATAACTTGACCGATTTTTTTCAAATTCATACCCTGTATAGTTATTTATTAGCTCTATCAACTGGCATGAGTCTCCTTTCTGGGAAACCAATGGGGGTCCACCCCATCCTTGGGAAATGGACTAAGAAACCTCCTTCTCGTGCATGAGGTAGGGCACTACCTCCGTAAACAAAGCCGTAGTGCATTCGTGTGACGTCAGCACAGGTAGGGCTCCTACACCAATAAAAATTCGTTGATATCAGCTGATCTATATCAGCTAGAGTTTCTATTGGTCTAGGAGCCCTACCTGTGCTGACGTCACACAAACGAACTACGGCTTTGTTTACGGAGGTAGTGGTAGGGTAGGTAGCGCAGTTCATAAAAAGAACACATAGTCGAAATTTTTCATCTGTAGAACAGCTGTTTTGACGACTTTAAAAAAAATGACGACCGAAAAAATAATCGAATTCCACAATTCACACAAAGAAAAAGTACTCTAAGAACAATTATATATACACATATACAGAAGTCTGATCGTAGTTTCAAATATGAGCTAGGAAAGTTGTGTGAGTGTACCACACCAGATTTTTACTTTCCTTGCCCTATTACCATAGGTAAGGAAAGTATTGCTTTCCGAAAAAATTAAGGTACCCCAATTTCTAAATTTCTATACGTTTCAAGGTCCCCTGAGTCCAAAAAACTGATTTTTGGGTATTGGTCTGTATGTGTGTGGTGTGTGTGTGTGTGTGGTGTGTGTGTGTGTGTGTGTGGTGTGTGTGTGTGTTGTGTGTGTGTGTGTATGAGTGTATGTGCGTCTGTGTACACGATATCTCATCTCCCAATTAAAGGAATGACTTGAAATTTGGAACTTAAGGTCCTTTCACTATAAGGATCCGACACGAACAATTTCGATCAAATGCAATTCAAGATGGCGGCTAAAATGGCGAAAATGTTGTCAAAAACAGGTTTGTCGTGATTTTCTCGGAAACGGCTCCAACGATTTTGATCAAATTCATACCTAAAATAGTCATCGATAAGCTCTATCAACTGCCACAAGTCCCATATCTGTAAAAATTTCAGGAGCTCCGCCCCATCAATGCAGATAGATTCCCCATTATCAGGCTTCAGATACAATTGAAACAAAAAAAAAATCAAGTGGAGTAGATTGAGCATGAAAATCTCTACAATTAATGTTCAGTAACATTTTCACCTAAAATTGAAAATAAGCTTTAAATTCGAGAAAATGTGATTATTCAATTGCAAATTATTGTTGGTTCTATTAAATCATTCACTATGAAGAGATAGCAGACCTCATGTGTGTCTCCAGCGTTATTGCCTGTCACCAGCTGGCTCAAATCTTTGAATAGTAGACTTGTGATGCGCGGGAACACTAGCGTCAGGTGATCAATTTTCATAACAGCAAGGAAAGTTGTGTGAGTGCGCCACACCAGATTTTTACAGTTTAAACATAGAAATAATTCAAGGATAAATCAACTTATTAATGTACAGGTAAATGAAAAAATGTTAACCAGCCTCATCTCGTGAAATTCCTAGGGGTTGCTCTGGATCAGCATCTTTCTTGAGATTGCTGTACTGATTAGCTCTGTGGGAGGATTGCATCTGGAGTCTTTACACTCCGACAAATTAGAGGATTCAATGATACCAAACTCACAATGGCAGTCTACTACTCACTCATAATGTCACACATCCGCTATGCCATTATTGTGTGGGGTGGGTCGTGCCAGAATTTGGAGAGGGTGTTCATACTCCAAAAAAAAGCTGTTAGAGCGATCAAAGGTATTATGCCTTTAGAGTCATGTAGGAACCACTTCAAAGAATTAGGCATACTAACCGTTCCCTCTATTTATACCTATGAGGTGATTATGCATGTTAGAAGAAATACTATGACTGGAAATGCTGATTCGCATGGATACAATACACGAAATAGAGGAGACTTTGCTTCACTGTATAACAGAACAGCTCTTTTTGAGAAAAACCCAACATATATGGGCCTTAAATTATTAGACAGCTTCCTAATCATTGAAAAATTGTGAAGATGTCGATGTTTTTGAGAAGGAGTTGAAAATTTTTTCGCCACACTTGGATGTATGAGCTGGTTTACGTGCGTCATATGGTGGCCGAAAGTGATTGTTTTCCGACCAGGCCGGTAAAACTTTACGGCCCTAGGCTGTAAAATGACCTTGAATAACAGCTGATTCTGATTTGATATGAACGGTTTACAAAATAGTTTATGAAACAGAATCAGTTTATGCTTCTAGAATTGAATAAAGTATTTTGCAATAAGATACTATCATTTCATTTGGATGAATGAAATACAAATAAGATATTATAACTACTCAAATTCAATTTTCAGAGTATAATAGATCTAACCTCAAACCTCATAGTACTGCGTTTATCACAAAACCTGGTGGATATTTTTGGAACTACTTGGGCAATATCCATGGTGCTGAACGTTTTAACAAATAGTTTATTAAACAGATCAGTTTATGCTTCTAGAATTGAATAAGTATTCTGCAGTAAATACTATCATTTTATTTGGATGAATGAAATAGAGGTAAGATCTTCTTCTTCTATATAATAAGAGAGAGTGGGGTTGTGTTTGTTCGCATCAAAACATGTCAACTTGTGGATTGCATACCGGAAAAACGGGAATGATTTAGATCTCCAAATTTTGAACATAGATTCTAAAAATATCAATCTCGTGCACCTGGAAGCCCAAATTTCTATTTTCCTTCTAGATTTTTCAGAATATTAATGTTCAAATTCATCTATGCTACCGTAGGCTAATTGAAGTTCCATAGCCCATTGAAGTTCCATAGTGTGTATTTTTATCAGCAGGTTATAAGACTACAATTTACGAACGTCTATATAGCGCAGCGGTAAGAAGCTTGCTTACGGAGCGATGGTACCTGGTTCAAATCCCCCGATGCTTCCCATTTTTTTGTTCTTAATTTTTTCCCTCGAAACGTATTATATCAATTATTTTTTGAAGGAATTGTTTTCATTACTATTGAACTTGGATTTTATCAAATAATTATTTCAATGTAAAATTTTGCCACCAGTACAAATGAATTGGACATAGTCTTCATGCTGTAGGCCTACAATTTATTGAATTTCATAAGAAAAACATGAATAGATCACAATAAAATGAGTAATAATTTATATTCTTCAGTTATAATGTAGGCTACTATCAGACACGAATTCCCAGTGAAACGAGTATTTTAGGTATTTTTTTTGGAATTGGAAAACAAAAGGCTGCCTGATTCAAATTGAGGAGGATCCTAATAGAACTAAAATTATTGATGTATTGGAAAAATCAATATGATTCTGTGAGGTTTCCAAGTATTATGTATTCTTCAGTTTTCTATACTTTAATAACTAGATACTAATAACTATACTATAGCTAGAGCTATGACCTTCCACTTTTGTTTTCGGAACTGCTTAATAAACAATTATTCTCATATATATTGTTTATTTCTCTGTTGGCGAAAAATAGCGTTCGCACCATGGGCAAAAATGTTTTTTTCCGGCTCTCAATCTCTCAATCTTTTCTAGTCCTCGGCCTACGGCCTCGGACTTGAAAACCGATTTCGAGCCGGAAAAGTCTCATTTTCGGCCCTAGGTGCGAAAAATACTATTTCGCCCCACTTGGATGTATGAATCCTGGTTTTCGTGCGTCATAGGAGGCCGAAAATATTGTTTTCCGACCAGGCCGGTAAAATTTTTACGGCCCTAGGGCTGTAAAATACCTTGAAGTCAGCTGTTCTGATTTGATGTGAACGTGTTTACAAAATAGTTTATGAAACGGAATCAGTTATGCTTCTAGAATTGAATAAAGTATTTTGCAATAAGATACTATCATTTATTTGGTGAATAAAATACAGATAATATAATATTATAAACTATTCAAATTCGATTTTCAGAGAAGGATAGAACTTCTAACCTAAACTTCCGAAGTCAACGACAACAAGCATTGTTGACGTTGGCATTCAGATTGGCCAAATTTCAAGTGTGCTAAAACAGCTGATCGAAAAACTTTTCATTATCTGTGTTTATTGTTTAAGAATCAGAACATTCATAATAATATCATCTTATTGTCATTTGAAAGATTAAAAAAGTATAAACTCAACCTCCCACATTAAAACATAATTGAACATAATGTTTTAGTTATTTAGACAAATCAGAAAAAAAAATACTTGGAAAATTTCCTGATATTCAGATTACCTCAGATTTGTTAGAGCTATGACCTTCCAGTTTTGCTTACGGAAGTGCCTGATAAACAATTATTCTCATATATTTATATTGTTTTATTTTTCTGTGTGGCGAAAAATAGCGTTCGCACCACGGGCAAAAATGTGTTTCTGGCTCTCAATCTTTTCTAGTCCTCGGCCTACGGCCTCGGACTTGAAAACCGATTTCGAGCCAGAAAAGTCTCATTTTCGGCCCTAGGTGCGAAATATACTATTGTTGCTTGGAGTATTCTATACCACAGAAGAGTTTGTGTGATTATTTTGTATTACTGTTTGTATTTTACATTTTTGACAATTCCTATACTCTGATTAGAGTCTCTGGGAAGCTTTAAAAACAAACAAACAAATAGAACTACTATACTCCTACAAAATTAGTTTTGACTTGGAGAGATGTACGAAGCAGAGAAATGAAGGAAGATCAGCCAATTACAGTGATGACTAGAGTAATAGAAAGAAAGGGCATTTGTCGATTGGACACAGTCGACTCAGTGCTTTCAGAGAGGAAACATCGTATGCGTATCATAAGCAGTTGAACACTCTCTACCCTGACCGCTTTACAGCACGGTAACATCGCCGCAGGTAAATGAAAAAATGTTAACCAGCCTCATTTCGTGAAATTCCAAGGGGTTGAAAATCCCTACGTTTCTCTGTTAATGAAGAATCTATATGCAAAATTTCAAATTAATCAGTTGAGTATATTTCAGATGTGATGATGCGTCAAACATAATTCCCTATTCCTTACGTGTATAAGCCAGTTCTTCCTTTATTATAGTATAGAAAACTGAAGAATACATAATACTTGAAAACCTCACAGAATCATATTGATTTTTCCAATACATCAATAAATTTAGTTTGATTAGGATCCTCCTCAATTTGAATCAGGCAGCCTTTTGTTTTCCCAATTCCAAACAAAATACCTAAAATACTCGTTTCACTGGGAATTCGTTCTGATAGTACATTATAACTGAATAATATAAATTATTACTTATTTTATTGTGATCTATTCATGTTTTTCTTATGAAATTCAATTATAGGCCTACAGCATGAAGACTATGTCCAATTCATTTGTACTGGTGGCAAAATTTTACATTAAAAATAATTATTTGATAAAATCCAAGTTCAATAGTAATGAAAACAAATTCCTTCAAAAAATAATTGATAATGATACGTTTCGAGGGAAAAATTAAGAACAAAAAAATGGGAAGCATCGGGGATTCGAACCGATCTCTCCGTAAGCAAGCGTTTTACCGCTGCGCTACGTAGACGTTCGTAAATGGTAGTCTTATAACACCATTATAACCTGCTCATAAAAAAACACATTTGGGCTATGGAACTTCATGTAGCCTACTGTAGCATAGATGAATTTGAACATTAATTCTGAAAAATCTAGAAGGAGAATTGAAATTGGGCTTCCAGGTGCACGAGATTGATATTTTTAGAATCTATGTTCAAAATTTGGAGATCTAAATCATTCCCGTTTTTCCGGTATGCAATCCACAAGTTGACATGTTTTGATGCGAACAAACGAACACACGAACAACACAGTTCTACTCTCTCTTAATATAGATGTATGGCAGTCTATTTATTGTATTTTAATGTTGGTTTGTGTGTTTAAGGTGGAGCCGGGTGATGTGATCTACATAGAGGCGAACAGTGGCGCAGTCAAGCGGCAGGGCGTAGTGACACTTTTGCCACAGAGTTCGATCTTGAGGTTAGTACAGTCATGGTCTCATATGTGATCCTGGCCCCATTTACACCTTCCACAGCGGTTGTCTCACATGTTGATCCCTGCACCCCTTCCACTATTTCAATTCAATCTAATTTATAATAACATCCCATAAACATCTGACAACTTCCGGTTCTGACAATGAGGAAACTTTATATAAAAATTTTATTTTTCCTCCACCTACTGTCTAAAGTACTTACTTTACTCCCTGAAACATAATACTAAGTGTCACTTTTTCGCTCTCGTAGTAAAAACAGGAAAACTCCCTAGGAAAAGTGACTCCATTTAAATAACATGGGAAGCACCTCTATTTTAAACTTTCTATTGTAATAGGTTAGAAGGTCTAAGCTCAGATGAGAAAGCATAATAGAGGTGTCTGTCATTGAGTCAACTGAATTCAATACCACAACCAGAAATTTGATCAACTCATGAAATATATGTTTGTATGATATTATATTCTTAATATTAGTAGACGATAAAATTTATACAATTTTAAAATATTTTATTCTATTCAAAATACCAGCCAACAAATATTTTTGATCTGCAATAATTCAAATCGAACCGCGTGATCTGGAGTCAGCCATTTTTGTTAGACGCCCATCTGATAAATTGTTACAACTTTTGCCGATAGCGCAATCGGCAGTGCCAATCAGACGACCGGTTTTAGGTTTCAGATTTTAGGTTATGTTGTTAGGAATCATTGTCACCAATACGTAAGTTATTAAATGATATTATTTGCAGTTTCTATAAAAAAAGTAGATGGAGGAAAAATGTTGTGTACATCACTAGCGAAAATACTTTTCTCCCTCGGGAAATTGTTGCCCTCGGCTTCGCCTCGGCTTCAAACTTTTTCCACAGGGAGAAAAAGTCATACTTTTCACTCTAGATATCAAATAACTATTTAGGGCCGGTTTTCCGAGCTCGGGATTTAGCTAAGTTCTAGACTTTTAACAGCTGGAGTTCAGAAGATTGGCTTTCCAAACGGGGCATAGTCGTAGTTTTTATGATAACTATATTTTCTCATTTCTATAATTGGAAACTTTTTCCCTTTCCCTTGAAACTTTAAGGAAACTTGTTTCCTTGAAACTTTTTTTCATTCATAAATAATTCAAAACAGCTGAAACTTACACTATTTTCTCCTTATTTTTATTTTGTGTCAATTTTCTAGTTTTTCGAAATCTAATTTAAACGTGGACTACGATTACGCCCCCCGTTCCTGAAGCCAATTTTCTGACTCCAGCTATTTAAAGTCTAGAACTTAGCTAAATGCCGAGCTTGGAAAGCGGCCCTTAGTTTGTTTATCAGAGATTGACAATGGTGGAAGCCTGGTCCACACGCAACTATATGATCGCAGCAACCTGATTGCACCGATAATCGTTGCAATAATTGTACATCGACGTTCCGTCCACATGCAACGAGTTTTTTGCCCCAACTTCCTTCGCAATTTGTTTGTGTTTCCTCTCTCCTTTCTTTCAGTTGTGATCAACATGGAGGAGATACTGTCGTGGTGCCTTGTGTAATTTATTTGGCGAAAGTTGGAGAAAGGGACAGTTCAAACCAAGAAGTAATGGTTACTGGATTGCAATTTAGTTTGATCAATAAGTTGATCGAAGCACTGTCTACACGCTACAACCTGTCGCTCCAATCTTGCCAGATTGGTGCAATCGTTGCCAGGTTGATCAAGTTTTCGATCAACCGTTCAACCTCGATATATCGCGATCAATCTAGCTCAATCGTATCGATCTTCCGTCCATACGCTCCAATTATTGTAACAATATGGTCGGTTTTTGTGTAGTTGAGTAGTTGATATTGTGGTATTATTCATATGAATGAAAAAGACTAAGAAATTGTCAAA